>NW_026262809.1:0-49890 GCF_025434085.1 Hippocampus zosterae
CCCCAACCCCAACCCCAACCCCAACCCCAACCCCAACCCCAACCCCAACCCCAACCCCAACCCCAACCCCAACCCCAACCCCAACCCCAACCCCAACCCCAACCCCTACAGTACCCACTACCCAGCTGTGTCATATATTATATTGGTATTAATTTACTGATTAAACTGGAACATTTTATTACATGAGTCATGGCCGTTTGTGGCGGTGGCGCTATATCTCCTCCTACTTCTGGAGGATGCGCCCCGCTAGCTCGTCTCGTTCTGCTCGGGTCTGCTGCAGCCTCCTCCGCAGCTCGTCAATTTCATTTTTATATTTCTTCTTGGTTGCCAGGGTGCTTTTTTCGTAGGCTTCCTTTCGCCGCACCAGGTCGGTCTCGGCCCTGTCCTCCCGCCGCATGCTCGAGTTGGCGATGCTGCGGGCTCGCTCCTTGGGCTATTTCGGTTCCCGATGCTCGGGCAGGGTGTCCTCTTGTTTTACGCACTACTCCTGGCACTGTAGCTGCAGCTCCCGCAGTTGCTTTTGCTTAGCCTCTACGCTCTCCTTCTTGCGGGCGAAGTTCTCTTCTGCGGCACGCAGCATGGCCTGCAGGTTGCGGATCTCCTCAGCGGTGCGGGCTATGTGCCCTGCATCATGCTGGTGCTCGAGTGCCTTTTCTCTTTCCTTCAGGGCTTTTTCTTGTCGTTTGCGTTTCAACTCCAGTCCCTTGATTTCCTCGGTCAGCTGGGCGATCGCACGGTCCTTGTCCTGCGACTCTTGCTCGAGCTGCTGCAGCTCTTCCAGCCCGGAGCTGCCCATCTTCAGGGCTGCCTTCTGAAGATGCCTGAGCTCGACCTGACTGTTTTTCAGCAAAGAGCGAGCGGCCTCCAACTAGTGCTCAAGCTGCTTGCGGGTCTTACTAGTCTCAGCCTCGAAGGCGGTGTCCTCCTTGGCGCGCAGGTCAGCCTTGGCCTGCTCAATGGCCTTCTGGAGCCGGGCCTCAAACTGCTCGAGGCGCTCAATCTTGGCGTCTAACAGATCGGTCATTTACAATACAGTCAGCTGACCTCGCTCTGGTGCAGGCGCTAGTCGATGGCCCTTGTGTCTCTCCTTACTCCCTCGAACTCCCCGAAATGCTTTTCAGGCTCCTCCAGCCGCTTGTAGAAGGGCACTCTCAGCTTATGGCAGCGCGACTTGACCAGCAGCGCCATCGGCCGCTTACGGACATACTCCTTCTCCTCCCGGATGTTCTCGGTCATGGTGGCCAGCTCGTTGAGGTTGATCTGCAGGATGGTCTTTTGAAAGGCAGAGACGCATCTTCCCATCGCCTCCAGAATGGCCCGCTTGCTCTCGGGCATTCTGCGTACCCGCTCGATGATCTCCGGCAAGGGGAGGCGGTTAGTCAGGGCCTCGTAGAGCGCCTGCAGGCCATGCTTGAGCGTAAGCTGGCGCAGGTATGAGTTACTTTTCTTAACGTTCTGGAGCCGCTGGATCACGTTGTTAGCCTCACTGATAAACTCCTTCACCCTGGCGTGCATGTCCTCGCGGTCCTCCTCCCTCCGCCGAGGCGGGCTCCTGCCGTGCTTGCTGATGCGCTTGGGCACTGGCACCAAACTGTAGAGCGAAGAGGATCGCACGAGACACTTGTTGTGCTCGATGAGGCGGTTGACAGTCTCCTGTCGCTTGAGCCGCTGCAGGTGGTTTTCGAACTCCCCGCTGAACACATTGCCGACCCGCATCAGAACTGAAATCACCGAATCACTAATGAAGCCAGGCCCTCCTTTAGCGGCTGGGAGGTGGCTATCTGGTGTCCGGCCATCATGCCGGTTATCAGGTCCAGTCTGCGGCAGTAGCCACCCAGGCGAGCAGTCAGCACTCGCACCACCTCCTGCCGCATCAGCTCGTATCTGCCGCGGACCTCCTTCCGGTAATGCTGCAGCAGAGGCTCCACATCCACTGTCTTCTTTTGCTACTTTAGCTTGTCTTTAAATTCCTTTAGTTCCTAGACCATCCGCTTCAGGGCGGCCACCAGCTTGCGGTGCTATTCCTGCTGGGCCTCGATTTCCCGCTCCCCCTTGACATAGCTCGAGAGCTGCTTCACGGAGGGTTGGTAGTCTGGCCCTGCCTTCTCCAGCTCTTAGACGCGGTGCGACAGGCCCGGGTCGACCACGATCTTGCTGGCGAGCATGGCCTCGATGACCTTGCGGACCTCATCGAAGAGCAGGATGTCCTTGCCGAGCACATCAATCAGCTTGGCCAGGTTGCAAGGCTTCATTATTTATCACTCCGCAGAACCCCCTTGAAGTATTCGGTCAGACTCATCGAGAGGGCGGTCATTGGGGCACTGAACATCACTCGCATCATGGCCCCCCGGTACAGCGCCAGGAAGCCCTCCCGCTTGTAGATCAGCCAGATCCCGTGCCCCATGTTCCGGTAGCCGAACCGGGGGTCCAGTCCTGCCTGCGACTCTGCCCGCTGCACCTGCATGCGCAGCTTCGAGAGTTCCAGCGGAGTGACCAGCACACTTGCGACGGAGCCTGAAATGCCACTGAGGAGAAGGCTGGCCAGAAAGCTGGGGGCGGCAGGATCGCTACAGCACAAGGTCTTCGAATGCTCGTAGAACATGAAGTACAAGGCACTAAAGGGCCCGAAAAAGGCAAGAGTGGCCCCATAGGCCCTGTAAAGCCCACGGATGCCCTACTACCTGAGTATTTGCCGGAACGCATCTCGAGCGTTCTCGTACCAATAAGTCTTCAGGTTGCTCTGCACCTGGATGCGTTCTTTTATCACGTCCACCGGCAGGAAGAACAGGCACGCCACGGCCTCGGCGATCAGCCCAGAGGCAAGGTAGGTCACTGTCTTCTGCTCAGGCAGTCTGGCCGCCAGCTTCTTCTTGGCGTGCCCGTAGACCACCATGTAGGTGCAGAAGCCAGGCACTGTCCCAGCGATCGAGAACAGCAGTCCTCGGTAAATGCCATGGCCCCCTCGGCGCGGATGGTCTAGAGAGCAGATTGCAGGGACTTTCCAGGGCGGGCCGAGACGGTGGCTGATGAGACCTGGATCTTGGCCTTGACGGTGTCGATAGGGTAGAGCAGCAGCCTGGCGATGGACCCTGCCAGTCCGCTCGCAAGCAAGGTCCGGGTTGATTACTTGTCCATCAGATACAGTATAACGCATGGCTTCAGTGGCACTACTGCCCGACATCGAGTACCTGAAGGACCCTGAGATCGGCAAGGTCCTTGCCCAGGCCCTCGCGGAGGTCTACGCCCAGAGACCTGCCAAGCCCGTCAAGTACCTGGCGGAGTGGCTGATGTCCTACTCCAAGATGAACCAGAACCGGGCGCAGATGCGGGCCGAGGCGGAGCAGGCCGCCTGGCCATGCAGAAGCTGCAGCAGGAGCGGGTGCTCGACCGCGCCCGCCAGGCAGAGGCGCACAACCTCGAGGTCGAGCGCAAGGAGGAGGAGGACAGCTTCATCAAGCAGCTCAACACCCACGAGTATCTGGAAGAGTTGCTGAACCTGGACTTCCCAGAGTTCATCGAGCGTAGAATGAAGCTCACTGCGGCCTACGTGGCCAAGCTGGACTACCCCGAGGCCACCATCTGCGAGGAGGATGAGGCCGAACAGGCCCACCTGAGCACTTCCAGCGCCAAGCTGCTGACCTACACGGGCTGCTCCCAGAGCCACCGGTTCCTGCTGGGCCGCACCCTGCCGCTGGGCCAGGGCGTGACGCTCGAGGCGCTGACCCCGGGCGAGGGGCAGTAGCCTCACCCGGTCTACGTGCCGGAAGTGATAAAGAACAAAGGGATCTTCTTCCACCGCATCCCGCGGCTGGGGGCCTACCTGGCAGTGCCGATGATCTGCCACAGCTACCTGACCCAGACCTCCTTCGACTCCGGCCTGGCCGAAAAAAAGAAGTACATCAACGACCGCAACGCCTACGAAAAGGACCAGGAGAACCAGCGCACCGAGCTCACTGCGGAGCTTGAGGAGCTGACTGCCAAGAAGTCGGATCCCCCCACCGAGGAGGAGCTGGCCGCCATCGAGGAAGTCAACCGCAAGCTCGAGGCCCTCAAGGAAGAGCACCTGGACATCCCCGAGCCGGTGTTCGAATCAGTCGAGCGGCAGTACATCCTGTGCTGCGACACGCTGGGGCAGAACCGCGAGATCCCCGAGGCGGACCGCGCGACCATCGAGCAGTACGTGCGGCAGTTCACCGAGTGCTTCGCGAACACCGAGAAGCGCATCCTGGAGGAGAACATCGACCTGAAGCTGAACTACGAGTTCTCGCTGCAGAGCGGGGCGAAGGAGTTCATCGACGAGCTGGAGGCGGAGGCCGACGCTCAGGCGGACGAGAAGTTCAACGAGCTCAAGGAGGCGGGCAAGGACGGCAAGGAGCTCGAGTACGAGCGGGACATCGCCAAGCTGAACTGCCTCCGCCAGCAGCTGCAGCAGGACTCCCTCAGCAAGCACTTCATCAACCTCAAGAAGTTCCGGGTGCTGAAGTTCCCGGCCGTGCTGCAGCATCTGCTCTACTTCCTGGGCTACTCCAAGGCAGAGATCAACCTGCCCAACAAGACCACACTCAATTGGAAGTACGTCCGAGAGCTGCTCGACGCTGAACTGCTGGACAGACTGCTCAACTACGAGTTCAGGGGCGCCAAGCCTGCCGCCATCAAGTTCTATGCGAAGGTGGACTACCTGCTCGAGAGGCGTGCCGTGCTGACCAGTCGAGGCCGTTCCGCCCGATGAGCTGGAGAACTACAACGTAGGCTACGCGCGGGTGCTGAGCTTCTTCATCCTGCTGCTGCGGGTGCGGAAGGTGGACGTCGCCCTCCGCCGGGAGCGCATCGAGTTCCTCCGCGAGCAGCGCAAGGAAATCCTCGAGCAGAACCAGCGACTGCAGGAAAACAAGGAGGCTGCGCTGGAGGCCGCCCGCAGCGAGCAGGGCGAGAGCTTCAACGAGGAGGAGTTCAGCCGCAACTACGACGAGAAGTATCCCCTGGCTGAGGTGCCTGAAGAGGTGTAGGAGGAGGAGGACAATGATATCGAATGATCCCATACATGAAACTCTCGGAGGCTGATCTCGCCCTCCTCCAAGATAAGGCCCGCGCCCTCGCAGGGCCCCTCGACCCCTTCACCGCCCAGCGCCAGCAGTCCCTCTACGAGCAGATCGCTCGGACCAGTGCGCAGTTCTCCCGGCAGCTGGACAGCATTTCCCCATCCTCCCCCTCCCCCCTCGCAATCGCCCCCGGCGCAGCAGCCCCGCAAGTCCTCCGGGCACGAGCCCTAGAAGAGCGAGCATGAGACTCTCTCTCACATCTCTAAAGAAGACAACCTCTGGCACAGCCTCAACCGGGGCATCTCAGAGTTCGACAAAGGCCTGTTCTACGAGAAGTACATGCGGTTCGTGGAGGAGCGCAGGAGGCAGGAATAGGAGCAGGCTCGAGAACGCCAAGTAGACCGCGAGGGCGAGTCCGCACAGGACGACGAGCTGCCATTCGACCTGCGCTACCCGGCCAAGAACAGCTTCCAGCTGCAGAGCCAGATCGACGAACTCTACTCCATGCGCAGGGCCTTCATCCGGCCAGCAGAGTTCAGCCTCGAGTCCGAAAGCCTGCTGCTGTACGACTTCCTGATGCAGGTGTTCATCTGGTTCAAGAACGACCCCGAGGCCAAGACCATAACCAAGCAGGCGATCAAGGCCGGGCTGCGGTAATGGCCCACCCTCATGCACCTGTTCAACATCGACCCCCCGCTGCTGCCCCTCGAGCTAGAAACCTTCACTGCCAAGGAGGCACTTTCCTTCACTGACTTTGCCAGGTTCATGCAGACCTACAGGCCCCAGCGAGAGGTTGATGCGCCTGCCCCCCGCGCTCGAGCAGGAAGCTAACTGTCAACTCGGGCAACCCCTACAAGTTTATCGGGGGGAAGGAAGTCATGGACTTTCTGGAACAGGTCTTTGAGGAGACTGATACCTTCGGGGATCGGGTGGTCGACCGCATCAAGCTCAGCAAGGCGATGCTCAAACAAGCGTCGCAGGACTCCCTGCTCACTACTCCGGTCTTCGAAGTGCCGACCCTGGACAAGCGGATAACCCTGGGCGAGGTCATCTACGAACTGACCTACCTGTAGACCTCGCGGGACCTGTGGTCCTACCAGGAGATGCTGCTTTTTTTCGAGAAGTACAACGCGGTGCTGACCGATGACCGGATCGACAAGGTGTTGGACGTGGCTTGCAAGGGCAGGATTAGGCTCAACGACATCTGCCAGCTGCCTGGCCCTGCCCTCCGCATGCTCCGCAGTGTGTTCAAGACCTGCCTGGTGCTCAAGTATTTTGCTGAGACGGAGGTGTTCGTGGCCATGGCTCGTGGTATGGAGAAGTACCATGATTTCAAGGGCTGCATGGTGCGGGTCGAGAGCTACCATGGCCTCCAGCCCGAGAATTTGGACGAGGCCCTTACTCGGCTGAGTGAGGAGGCTGGCCAGTTCATATCGTTCCCCGAGCTGATCGATTTCCTGTCGAGCCGGGGCCGACCCCTCCACGTCGAGTAACAGATCAGACAAGGCTATCTGGACATTTCCATTGACCTGGACAGCAGCACCGACGATCGAAAAGTGACCCTCATGCAGCTCAAGTGGGAGAGGAAGCGCAAGAAGGAGGAGGAAAACAGGAAGGCCAGGAGCCGTCAGATCAAGGCCACGGTGCCAATTGATTTCCAGCTGAGTGTGGGCAGGACTGACGGCTTTCGGGTCAGGGCCGAGCAGGAGGCACTTCAGAAAAGGCAGCTGGAGTAGGCTAAGTCCATGCTGCAGTTCAGGTCCAAGCCGGCCCCGACTTCCGGGCGACCGGACAGCCACAAGAACTGGCATGACAAGTGCCTGCCCAAATCGAAGCAGTCCGAGTTCCGTGCCCGCGAGATGCCGCTGTACTGCTACGGAGACCGGCTGCAGCAGATCGAGCTAGCCAACGAACAGCGCCACGAGGACATCCACTACTAGATCATGATGCGCAATCGGGGCGCTGAGGATGCCATTGGTAAGGCCATCACTGACCGCATCGAGGGGCTCAAGAAGAAGTGGAGTGTGTAACAGAAGGCCCGAGCGAGGAGGAGAGGCGGTAGCGGCAGTCTCGAGGAGACGGTCCGCTTGGTACCCCGTCCAAGACCAAGCGCAAGCTGGACCCCTCCATCCTCGAGCGGCTGTCCGAGCCACGACCGGTGCTCGAGCACCAACGCGTCTTGGACATCAAGCCTCGCTACAAGAAGAAAAAGGCCAGACCAACCAGCACCAAGTGCTATTCCAGCCGGACCACCGCCGGATACGAGGCGCTGGTCGCCTACAAGCAGAAGGAGCTGTCCAGGATCAGGGCCAGCGAGGAGCGCAGAAGGCTCGAACAGTCCGCCCACCATGCCAAGCTGCAGAAGTCAGCATCCGCCAAGCTGATCAGCGAGCAGCTGCCTGCCAAGCGGAACTACGACCGGGAGCTGAAGAAAAGCGTCGAGCAGAAGCGCAGGGCCCAGCAGCAGGCCGAAAGGAAGGCCCGGCACGAACTGAAGCTGATCCTGCAGCGGGTCGAGGCAAGGCCGCTGCTGTTCGCACAGGGCTGACCTGACGATATTCAATGATTGAGGGGCTGCGTTACACTCCTGAGTTCATCAGTCCTGAGCTGGAGGGGCGGCTGGTCGAGCTGATCGACTAGCAGCACTGGCAAAACTGGCTCAGGAGGAGGGTGCAGCACTACGGGTATCGTTATGACTACAAGACCCGCAAGCTTGTCGCCCTCGAGGAGAGGCTGCCGGAGTGGCTGGTGTTGGACGGGCTGGAGGGGTTTGCGCAGGCGATCGTGAATGAGTACCAGCCGGGACAGGGCATCTCTCCGCACGTGGACGCGGCCTGCTTCGGCGAGCGCATCGCAGTGGTGAGTCTGCTGACGGACTGCAAGATGGTCTTCACCCGAAAGGACGAGCGAAAGGAGCTGAAGCTGGCCCGACGGAGCCTGCTGCAGCTGGAAGGCCCAGCGGCACGACTGGCGGCACTGCATCCCTGCAGTGAAGTCGAACATCAGCCACCGGCGGGTGAGCGTAACCTGGCGGCAGGTGGATCAGGCATTATTATGAGCGCACATCTACTGGAGTTTAGGCCGGGCAGGCTAGCCTACCTGGACTGCCAGAAGGGAGACCTGCACGAGGGCGAGCAGCTGTCATTCGTGTGCCTGGACAGTCGCTGTCCGGACCGCGGGCTGATCTGCCCCGTGTGCCATGACCGTGATCACGCCGGGCATCGAGCCATGCCCCTCAAAATATTCCTAAGCGAGCTGGCCAAGAAGTACAACTCGTTCCGGACCAAGGACTCTGCGAACAGCATCGACGGGTTCATGCAGCAGCTGGAGGACAACCTGCAGCAGCTGCTGGTGGTGCTCAAGACGGCCATCGAGCAGATCGCCGACGACTTCCGGGCCCTCGAGGAGGGCATCCTCCTCAACTACCACAACATGAAGAAGATCATCATGAGCCAGGTCTACGTGGAGGCCAACCTGCCCGCCATCTTCGATAAGGTCGCCCGCAACGAGTTCAAGAGTCTGGCAGAGGCCAAGGAGCAGCTCCAGAAGGTGGCCCAGATCGTCCAGCTCGACGACGCCGGGCTGTCCTTCATCCAGGGTGCGGATGAGCTGCTGGCCACCTACCACCAGCTGCCGGGCCTGCTGGAGGCGCACCTCACCCCTCTCACAGAGCACGTGCGCACCTCACTAAAATCCTCTCCGATCGAGCTCTAACAATGTCCCAAGAAACTGCCAGTTCACTTCAGCCCCCAGCTCAAAGCGTGTCAGCCTGACCAGCCCCGACATCCAGCTGTCCGAGGACAACCGCAAGATGAATTTCTGCTGCGACGACGACAGCTCGGACCTCAAGTTCGTCGCCCTGGAGAACCTGGCCGGCGGCACTCGTGAGGTCTCGCTTAAGGTCAGCAGCCTGGAGGATGGGATGGTCGTGCTAGGAGTGTTCGGTAGGACTCCGCTCGAGGAAGCGGGGTTTCGGATGCCGGAGGACCGGCTGCGTGAGCACGGCGTGCTGCTGTCAGGGTCGACGGGCGCAATCATCCCCGAGGTTGAGGGCGAGGACGTGGAGTTCTTCATCGCGTACGGCGAGGTGATCCGGATCGAGCTGGACATGGCCGAGCGGATGATCACCTTCGAAAAGAAGTTCGAGAGCAAGGTGAAGGTGCGGCGGAGGATCAGCTGGAGCAAGGCCGACCTGGAGAAGGCCCTGATCGTGGTGGGAGTCGAGTTCGAGGCTGAAATTGAGATCATGCCGGACTGACCTGCCTCTGGCAAGGCGATCAATTCGGATATATGGATAGAGAGCACATAGTCAAGGCCAGCCTGGTCCGCTACCTTCAAACCAGGGACAGCCCCGCCGCAGCTGAAGTGCTTCGCACCTGGCTTGACCACTCGCCTGGCCACCGCCTCGCCAGCCAGCTGCTCGCCCTCGTCGACGCTGAGCCCCGTCCGCACGAGCCCATCGAGAACATCAAGAAGCGCATGTCCGAGGAGCGCAAGGCTGCTCGGAAGTCGTTCCACTAGGTCGGGGCGCCTGTCTTCTTGGTCTCGGCGGAGTGGCTCGAGCAGTTATAAAACTATAAGGCATCGAAGCGGGAGTGGCCGGGTCCGGTGTACAACCTGGAGTTGCTGGCCTGGAGGGCTGAGGAGGTCACCAACCCCACTCACCGCACTCACCTGGACTACGAGCTCGAGGCCGGACTGCAGGAGGGCCGGCACTTCAAGCTGGTGTGCAAGGCGCTCTGGGTGTATCTCCAGAAAGTGTTCGGCGGGGTCTAAGTGAAGCGCTTCATAGTTGCCAACAGCCAGCTCAGGCCTGAAGTTGAGCTTTACCCGACCGCACTTGCAGTCCGCTGCAAAGGCCGCACCAAGAAGGTTCTCGCCTCTGAATCGGAGTCCTGCAAAGGCCTGCTCTCCAGACTCTGCACAGCCTTCAGAGAGGAGGGGTTTGGACTGATGCTCCAATCCGAGGCCGACAAATACGAGAGTGCGCCCGACCCCAGCAAGGTGGCCAGACTGGAAGCGGATAAGACCTTGAGATAGTGCAATTTCACAAACCGAGTGCTAATCGCCGCACAGGTGCAGGCCAAGCACCCGAGCTGCGGCTTCTGCAAGGCCGAGCAGGAGAATCTACCGTTCTGCGAGTGCCGGATCTCCGGGTACTGCGGCCCCCGCTGCCAAGAGGCGGACAGAGACGCACACATCAGCAAGTGCAGGGAGTACAAGGAGGTCTACAGCAGGAAGGCAGACATCCACGCAGGTATGGTGGGCCAGGCCAGGTCCTAGCTGGTTAAAGCCGGCGGGCTTGCGTAACCTGGGCAATACCTGCTACATGAACAGCGGGCTGCAGGTGCTGTTCACGGTCCAGGAGGTGACCAACTATTTCCTGCGCAATGAGTTCGTCGACCACCATCAACATGGGCAACCCCCTCGGCATGCGTGTCTTTTCTCACCAGGGGGCGACATGGCCCTGGCCTATGCCCAGCTGCTCAGGTAGGTGAGCGCCTCAGGCAAGGTCTCGCCCAGTGATTTCCACAAGACCCTGTGCCGCCACGGCAGCCAGTTTCGCGGCTACGAGGAGCAGGACAGTCACGAGTTCCTGCAGTTCCTACTGAACGCCCTGCACGAGGATCTGAACCTTATCACCCCGCAAGGCCCTACATCGAGGAGTAAGAGGGCTCGGGGCTTTCGATGGAGGCCCGCGCGGAAGAGGCCTGGTTCAACTACAAGCAGCGCAACCAGTCGATCATCAGCGAGACCTGGTGGGGCAGTACATCACCCACATCCGCTGTCCAGTCGAGTCGTGCCAGCAAGAGTCCATGGCCTTCGACCCCTTCCTGGCAATGCCCTTGCCCATCACCGGTCCTGAGACCATCCGCTACTTTCTGGTCTAGAACATCCCTGAAGAATGCTCTCTCCGGGGTAGCCCTTCCATGCGGGCACCACCTTTATGCAGTTCATGGACAAGCAGGCCATAGACCACCACTTGCTCACCATGTCGAGTTCGTTGAGTATGAGATGAAGGCGCTGCCGTTGACTATGCTGCCGTTATCGATCCTCGCAGGAGCTACTTCCTCTATCGCAGCAAATTCCGGAGAGGAGAGTACGTGATTGTACGGTGCCGTTTCGTGGAAAACCGACCAAAGTTCCCTGCCATGTCGTTCGAGCGAATAGTGCTACTGCCCAAAGGCAGTACCTACTCAGCTTTATAGGCGCAGCTGAGGTTACAGCTGGCGAACAAGCTATCCAATCGGCACATCACCCTGCTCGACGAGACAGGCAAGTCTCTGGTAGGAACAGCAGGGGTAGACTTGCGGTGGTGCTGGTTGAGCCCCTGCACCGAGAGAAGCTGAACATCTACGACGACAAGCTGGAGTCCTAAAAAGAAGTGACCCTGGAGAAATGCCTGGACCGGTTCGAAGGCGAGGAGGTGCTCGACCGCGAGAACAATTGGTTCTGCCCGCGGTGCAAGGCCCTGCGCGAGGCCTCCATGAGCACCCGCGTCTACAAGGCCCCCAAAGGTGCTGATCATCCTCCTCAAAAGGTTCAAAAACCGCAGGAGCTACAGCATCTCCAAGAACAACGTGGTGGTCAAGTACCCCACCCGCCTCGACCTGTCCCCCTACGTGGTCCAGCGGCAGTCCCAGCCCCAGCACTACGAGCTCACCGGGGTCATCAACCACATCGGCACCATCCACCGCGGCCACTACACCGCCTACGCCAGAATCAATTCTGACTGGTTCGAGCTCAACGACAGCGAGTGTGAGACGTGCCTCGGCCGAGCGAGTGATCAGCGACCACGCCTACGTGCTGGTCTACCAAAAAGCAAGATGACCTGTCACTCCCGCCCCTCGTACTGCCGGACCAAATAGTTAATACCGCCTTCCAGCGTTGAAAAGTTCTGCTCGAGGTGCAGGCCCACCTCCTCCAGCCGGTCTCGGTTTTCCTTGCCTAGGTTGAGAGCCAGCAGTTTGTCGATCGACTGGCTGCACTTCGTAGCAAACACTTGGTGCTCTTTGCGTACTTTCGTCAGCAGCTCTGCGCTGGGGTCCGGTCTCTTCTTCTTGTTGAGTTCTCGCTCGCGGGTGAGCTGCCTTCTGAGTTGCAGCAGGTCCTGCTGGAGTCTGCCTGACTTCTCCTTCTCCGTGCGGAGGTCCGCCAGCGCCTGCTCGGCCAGCTGCCCCGAGCCTGCGCTTTCGACCTGCCTGGTGATTTTCTGGTGATTTTCTTGAGAGTATCTTCAAATTTCTTGAGCTCTGCGTTTTTTATTATGAGTTCGTCCTTCTGAAGCCTCTAGGCATATTTGAGTTCGCGCATGGCCAGCGCGACCCGCGCGGATTCTTCGTCTGCCGCCTTGGCCTGCTCCCGCAACTGCCCGATCTCCAAGTCCTTCCGGCCGATGATGCTCAAGTAGTCCGACTCCGCCTCGCCTTTCCGTTTAAGTTCCTGCTTGGCCCCAGCCAGCGCCGCCTCAGCCACTTTCAGTTCCTAAGCAAGGGCCAGCCCTGTCTGCTTCTGCCCCTTCAGCTAATTGACCTGCCGCTGCAGGGCCTGGTTCGACCCTTTCAGAGACTCTAGTTAGCTCTAAAGTTGATGGACAGTGGCCTGCAACTTGTTCTTTTCGAAGTTGAGGTCAGATATCCGGATGTTGTAGTCCCCGCGGGCCTCTTCTGACAGCGCTTTCTCGCTTTCAGCCTTCTGCAGCTGCCGGGCCAGCTCAGCAGCCCTGCCTTTCGCTGTCTCGCTTTCCAACAGAGCTTGTTTCAGTTTTTCTTACAGAATCGAATTCGACTATTTATAAGCATCTGCCATTTCTCTCAGCTCTGCTTCTCTATCCTCCCCGATCACCAGTAGCCGATCCCTACTTGCCTGCATCTCCTGCTCGCCCGCAGCCAGCTGTCTCAGCAGACTCTCTTTATCGAAGGCCAGCCCCTCGATGACCCGTTCCCTCGCCTCCACATCCCCGGCCAGCGCTTTCATTTCGGCCAGTTCACGCTCCCTGCTTCTTTTGAGATTATCTAGCTCCCTGCTGACAGAATATAAGCGGTCAGTCAGGCTCTTGATTTGCTCGTTTTCTTCGAAAGGAGCGGCCTCGTGCTGTCGCAGCCTGCGAACCAGGTCCTCGTTGATACTGGCCATCTCCTCGTACAGCTCCTTGTAGCCCTCGGGGGCAGAGTTGCCGTCCCGCAGCCGGGCTGGCCTGAGGTCGTTTTCTGTGTCATAACGGGCACTTTCAGACCTCAGATCAACCAAGGCTTGTAACCTCTTGATCTCAAGTTTTAAGGTTTTTTCTCGCTCGGATGACTCGAGCTCGAGGGAATGGTACTTTCGGATGAGGTCCTCCACTTGCTGGTTTAAGCTGCTGATGGCCTCCAACTGTACCTCGCGAGCGATGCCCCTGCCAGTCGCCCTAAAAGCCTGGGCGTCCCTCGCTAGCTGCTAATTCTCCAACGAAAGCGCAGCCTCCCGCTCAAGAGCCATGCGATACTTGGCCTACAGGTCCTGGTTGGCCTGCATCTGAAACTTCAAATACCCGAGCAAATCCTCCTCGCCTCTTTCCTCTTTCCGTTAGTGTGAGGGCGAATGCATTGTAATTATAGCAGATGTCGTACGTGGGGCGGATACGATAGCATATCCAGGCCAGGGACCGAAAACTGCAGGAGTGGAGGGGCAGTCTTGCCCCTCGCTTCGAGGCCGTGAAGGACAAACGGGATATCATCCTTAATGCGTCGGTCACTCAGCTGGTTGACTTGCTTAATGAAGGGCGAGCTACTAGTGTTGAAATCCTGCTCGTGCTGATCGAACAGACCTTGGCATTCGGATTCTTGCTGGGGAACGCCAGTGAAGAGAACTTCGAGGAGGCCTTAAGGCGGGCTGAGGAGTGTGACCAAGAAAGGGCCAAGTCTGGACTCAAAAACTGGACATTTCGAAGCGAGGATGACGACAAGGCCTGTTTCCCTCCCCTGTTCGGAGTACCGATGTCCTTGAAGGAGTCGATCATCCAAAAGGGGCATATCGCTACAGCCGGGGCAGCCTCGCAACTGGCCATCGTGGAGCCGGAGGACGGATACATCGCCGGCAAGCTTCGCAAGGCAGGGGCTATATTCTTCGTGCGGTCAAACGTCCCGCAATCTCTCATGTTGCCTGAATCGAATAACTTCATCTACGGGAGGGCAGAGAACCCATGGGACAGGAGTCGGTCGGCCGGTGGCAGCAGTGGTGGGGAGGCGGGGCTGATCGCTTCACGGTGTGTGCCGCTCGGGATCGGCACTGATGTTGGGGGCAGTATCCGAGGGCCTGCCGAATTCTGTGGAATAGCGGGGCTGAAGCCTACTCCAGGAAGGGTTAGCTCGATGGGCCAGCGCGAGCTCACCCCCCAGTTCGGGGCTGACAGGGTCATCCCCTACGTGTTCGGGCCGATGGCCAGAACCACAGCTGACCTGGCCCTGGCCTTCCGAGTGCTCACAAATATTGAGTTCGACGGGCCATAAGACAAAGACCCCTACTGCTACTCGATTCGCTTTGACATTCCCCGCTACCTAGCGCAATCGAAGATCAAAGTCGGACTGCTGTTCAGTGACGAGTCAATGCCCGCCGACCAGGCGGCCCAGCGGGCAGTGAGACTAGCAGGGCAGGCCTTGGCGAGGCGAGGCCACGAGGCAGTCGAGTTCAAGATGTAGCACTTCTAGTAAATTTACAGGAACTATCTCAAGCTGTTATTCGCCTTCGGAAAGGACTTGTTTTTATTTTTGCTGCAAGGCGAGAAGCTCATCCCCGACTACGACAGCTTCATGCTCACCTTCAAAATACCTGATTTTCTGAAGAGTTTCCTTGGCAGGGTGCTGGGATGCTGCGGCAGGAACCGCGAGGCCGGTTTATTGACTGGCAGTGTGACCATGTCCAAGGATGAATTGCTGACCCAGCTCGATCGGCAAAAGCGCCTGCAGCTGGACCTCCTGAAGTCCATGCAGGCTCTAGGCATCGAGTACCTCGTCTGCCCTGGCTACGGCCTACGAGCAGTCAAGCATGGCTATTCCGACTAGTGCTGTATTTATGGGGCCTACCAGTTCATCTGGAATTACTTGCGGCTCCCGCTGGAGCCCTCCCTGTCACTCAGGCACTGGCGAACGAGACCCAACTACCGGCCTCCTTCCGAGACACAGCCGAGCGCAGGGCGGCGGACAGCCAATCAGGCTGCACAGGACTGCCGGCAGGAATCCAAGTGGTCGGGCTGCCCTACAACGAAGAAGGCGTGCTGCGAGTCATGCAGGAGATCGAAGAATAGCTCAGATTCCAGGAGAACCACCCCTGGCCACTTTGAAATTCCGATTGCTGGGTTTGATTAATGCGGAGTTAGTCGGGCCGGTTCAGCAGCCATTGCGAGCGGGTCAAGAACCGAGTCACGGTCGGACTGCACGCCAGCCTGGTGGTCGGACAGGTGGCTCTCGCGTTCTTCCCCTCAGACGAGTTTATCTACTATTTCATTCTGGGCTGCTCCCTGCTGGGGGCGCTGTCGTATCTGTCCTTCGATCTGACGTTCGCCTTGCTGCGCTTCAACTACCAGTTCCATCATCGCAAGGGGCTGAGGGCCTGGCTGACCTTCAATGTCATGATGGTGGTCCTGGGTATCTCGGTGGCAGTCTCCAACATGGTCGTCTACATCGTCACGCCGGTCAAGACCGCCTACCCCGCGGGCTTCAGCTGGCTGTGCTTCTACCTGCCGATGGGGCTGTTTTGCGTGAACGTGGGGCCAAAACTAGCCTTCATTAACCTGCGGATGGGCAACCGCACTGAGCAGGCCTAGCGGATCTACACCCGGCTCTATGGCCAGGACGGCTGCAACGAGCAGTTCCTGCAGTTCAAGTTCCGCAACTCGGAGGTAAACATGACCCTGCTCAAGCTGGAGCAGAGCTGTGCGGTCTGCCTGACCGACATCCCGATCGGCAGCAACATCTTCAGAACTGCCTGCCAGCACGTGTTCCACCCCACCTGCATCGCGGACTGGCTCAACTCTCACAACTCGTGTCCCCTCTGCCGAGGCGAAATCTGAGACTGTCACTCATCTGTCCAGGGTCTGCACCCTCGCCCTGCGGCGACGGGTCGACCTTTCAAGTATCGTCTCTAGCCAATCCGCGTTAGGCTTTGCGTAGCTAGCACGCCGCAGTTCGTTGAAGTTGTGCTCCATGTCCAGGTCGATCGCCAGCTGCTGGATGGGCTTCCGTTCCCTGGGGCTGGGACAGCGGTCGGGTTGGCGCTGCTGACTGCCGAACCGCCTCCGCCGAGATTTTTTCTTACCGGAACAAGGCCGTTTGTGCATAATCTCCCTGAGCTTATCGACCAGGCGTCTGTTTTCGCGGACGATTTCAAGCTAAGCAAAGCAGCTGCGGCGCAGGCTAGAGCGGGGCCTGCTGGGCTTGCCCAGCCTAAGAGCCGGCTGCACTGCGAGCATGTTGTTGTAGTGGCTGACGCGATTCTGCGTATCGATGAAGACGGAGCTACGGCCGTTCTGGTAGAGCGGGTTACTTTTCATTATAATCGACGGTAGCAATAAAGCCATGCGAAAGCGGGGCAGGAACGAGACCGGTTTCAAGCGCGCCTGGGCCCAGAAGCACATGCATTAGGAGAGGATGCTTGAGCGCATGGTCAGCATGAAGCGGGTCGTCGAACCTGGAGAGGCGCATAACTATCCAGTCAACATATCGATCCAGCGGCCGCCCCTCCGGCCCAAAAGCTCAGCACTCGCCAAGCCACGGCAGACCCCTCCGTCTACCTCTCAGCCCCGCAAGCGAGACATGTCCGTCTCCGAGAAGTTCCACCGGCAGTCTCTAGAGTAGGAGAGGCGGGAGAACAGACTACATGAGCACATGATCCGGTACTAGTCATACTTGTACCGGACCATGCAACGGCAGGGCCTGAAGGAGTTGAAAAAAATGACCAGTCCTACTGAGTTCGAGCGGTACGAATGTACTTCCCCGGATGAGGGTAGGCGCGCCAAGGCCAGCTCGATCAAGCTGCTGGGGCGGATCCCCTCCCGCGAGCAAATACGAAGGTGCATTCTGCAGGAGATCCGAGCAGAGGGGCGACTGGGGCGGCGGGGCAACATCTCGAAGCAATCGCTGTGCAGCTACCTGAAAGCGCGGCCAGAGATCCTGCTGGCCATGGGGATCAACCAGTGCCCTCACGTGCTCAATGAAATCATCCATAGCTATAAGAGCGACCTCCCGACCAGGCTCAACGAGTTCGAGTTCCAGTCCCTCTGGAACGAGATCTAGAGTAGGTTCAGGTGCAAGGCGCTCTCTTTGGTCTGAACTCGATTTTTATGTAGGAAATCAGTAGAGGTGTCATAGGTTTGTGTGGGGGCAGGGTGATGCTCATCCGCAGTTGGGGCGGGCATGATATTGGATTCCCCAAGGGCCGCAAGGAAAAGGGAGAAGGGCCTCTGGAGACCGCCCGCCGTGAGCTTAAAGAGGAGACCGGCATGACCATCAAGACACTACTGCTCGAAGAACCGCTGGTCAACAAGTACCAATACAGCAGCAAGCGCAAAGGCTGGTGGATAAGACCGTCGAGCTGTTCGTGGCAGAGATCGAGGGCTAACCTGTCCCACAGAAAGGAGAGGTCAAGGAAATTCTTTTATTGTCGCCTGAAGAGGCGATCGAAAAGCTGACCTATGACGCGGACCGGGTGGCGCTAGCGACTGCGCTTGGCAAGCTGAAGACCTGATTTATTGATTGTGATGAAGGATATGGATGATCATGTGGCGGTCACCTCGGCAGCTCGTGGGCCTTGAAGGTGACTTACTTCTCGATTCCCAGGTCGGCGAAGAATGCTTTGTAGTCCTTGAGTAGGCGGTCCTTGACAGCCCCGGCGGAGGAAGACATCCACAGGTCGATCTTGACCTTGAACGACTTGAATTCAAGGTACTTGTCGATGAAGCGGATGCCGCAGAGGTGCTAGATGCCGGGCAGAGAGCCCCCCACTGCCGAGAAGATCAGGCTTTGGTAGAGCGCCTGGAGGGTTTCTTGGGTGCCGGAGCAGACCATACTGAAGGCGCCTCCATTGTGGTTGCCAGGGTGCTCCCACTTGGGCTCGATGGGGTTTCGGAAGAACGACAGGGAACTGACCTCGACCAGGTCGGAGTCTACCTCGTGCTTGCTGATTTTGTAGTCCTGGTCCATGAAGTAGTTGTTGAGAGTCGAGATTTTGGTGTTCTGCCAGACCCAGGCCAGCTCGTTGAGAGTTTCGAAGGAGAGCACCCGCCTTGCCTCGTATGACTGCTTGGACCGGGCCTGGTCATTCTTGAAGTTTTACCACACTGACCATCCACTCTTCAACAAATATATTTCAGTCATTGCATGAACGCCACTCCCCCGCCCGCCCCTGATGTCCGCCCGGCTGGCCCTCGCTCCTCTCTCGGGGGGAATGCGGATTGCCGTTACTGCAATGAATAAACGAATAGTTGGCTAGCCCCGCGACGAAAACACTCCTGCTAACGGAAGCCTCCCCTGCGGCCCCCCGCCGCTTGAGGGCGAGGACCTGCTCCGCGCCACCCTTGAGGAGTAGAGTCGCCGTGCCAAGGACTGTGAGGCTGCCCCTCGGTCAGGACTGACTAGCCTGCCCGACTATTCCGAACCTCGAGTCTTGATCAAAGACTCCGCCCATTTCTCCCTGTACGCCTGCAACACCTACAGAGGCCTGGTCCGACACTCCAACGAGGATCGAATCACTCTCATCACCAACGTCTGTAAATACCAGAACGGCAAGGAATTTAAATGCCAGTTTTTCGGCCTCTTTGATGGCCATGGAGGGCCTGGCTGCAGTGAATTCCTGAAGGAAAACTTGCATGAGATGATTTTTGGTCAGGACTGTCTGCTAGCGGATCCTGTCAAGGCCATCCTTAAGGGGTTCAAAGAAGCTGAGGAGGACTTTAGGCGGGTGGCAACTCGCGCCCATCCGATGGACCCCAGCGGTTCATGCGCACTGGTCTGCTTGCTCATCGATGACCAGTGCTTCATAGCCAATGCAGGAGACTCTCGTGCAGTTGTCAGTTACAACCAAGGCGAGAGTTTCCTTAAAACAAGAGACCACAAGCCGACAGATCTCCGAGAGCAGTAGCGGATCAAGGCAGCAGGGGGTCGAATTTTCAGGAGCAAGATAATGACCCGCGAAGGTGAGAGTTACGGGCCTCTTCGAATATTTCCTGGCAGACTGTCCCTCAGCCGAGCCATCGGCGACATTGCCGCCAAGTTGCCGGAGCTCGGAGGCCAGCCCAACGTGATCGTGTCTGAGCCAGAGATCCTGTCCTTCCATCTAGACTAAAGCGTAGAATACGTGGTGATGGGCTGCGATGGTATTTTTGACAAGATGGAGAGCAAGGAAGTCCTGGATGTCATATGGGACACTCCTGTCGCAGCGGTCCAAGACTTCCTGAAGCAAGCTGTCACGGGGGTGATCGGAAGGGCCGCGCGCAAGGACAGCACCGACAACCTCTCGGTGATCCTGATCGGCTTCCCAAGCTTCCTGCGGGCACTGCGCTAGGAACAGAAAAAGCTGCACCTGTGAATAAAATAGGCACTGTAATACCATTTAATGAGCTGATAAAAATGAATAAGATAAGGAATGCGAGATCACTAATCGAATGAATGATGAGAATAAACAGCCAACACAAAATGGTCGGTCCGGTCTCTGCCGCTGAGCAGGCGGTAGCACTTTTCGTGCATGCACTTGAGCCCGCCCTCGCTGCGCACCCAGACTGCGCTTTCGTAGCACCACCCCCGTGCCTCCGCCTTCCACAGCAGCTCAAACTCGTTGCCGCATGCCTCGCAACACCCCTGATAAACCGAATACATCTGCCCCGACCATCGTCGAGTAGTAGTCGAGCTGGTCCTCGGCCTGCCGCGTCCACGCCTCCGCGTCCAGGAAAGGCGTCCTGCTCTGCTTCTCCTGAGCGACCACGCCCTCCTGGTCAAAGGCTGTTTTCCGCTCAAGGAAATGCTGCTCCAGATGCTCTTGGTAGGCATGCTCGAACTTTATCCGCAACCCGCACTGCTTGCACACGAAGTTAGTCTTTGGCATCTCGATCGCTCGTTCCAGACGCTTGGCGTACTTCTCCTTAAGGGCTTGTTCTTCCCGCTCCTTGTCTGCGGACCGTCTGCGTCGCTCCTCCCTCGCCCGCTCCTTCTTCTCCTCAGATCTGCGTCGATCGTGCCGCTCCTGTCGCTCCTGTCGCTCCTGTCGATCGTGCCGTTAGTGCCCTTTACTAGGCGGTGGAACTACCCCCGGCATAATCGGTCGTTCGGGGGGCATGGCCGTTGCGCCGGCAGGGCTGCCATGTCCATAAGCAAATGTGGGGGGCGGGGGCATGGTGTAATAACCATTGTATGCTCCACTGCTGGACTGCATATAGGCGGATGTAGGGTAACTAGGCATGGTCGGTACGCTGGGCATGCTTGGCATACTGGGGATGGTCGGAATGCTGGGCGGAATGGTGGGGAGACTGGGAACTGGCATTGACGGGACTGGCGGCACCCCGTGGTTGATACCGGGGGCATACATTCCGTGCCCATTGTGGGTGTGGGCTGGATAAGGCACGTGATAGTTGTGATGCGGGCCTGGGTCTTCGTATTTTTGCAGGAGCCTTGAGGCGTCGTGGTCGGCGAGTTCGGGGAGGTGACGAGGGTCGATCATGTGCTTCTGGAAATAGTCTTTAAGGCGGTTGATCTCGTTGGCCGAGTACCCTTTGTTGATGTCGATGCCCAGGCGTTCCAGAGCAAGTTTCCTGCACTCCGCATGGGGGCCACTTCTCAAAAAGGGGATCCAGGCTTTCCAATGAATTTTCATGTTGGACAAGTCTTCGGCATTCCTTCGATTGGCCACATGCTCGAGCAGGACTGTGAAAATTTCAGGCACGTATCTTTCGAGTGGGAGCTGGAAGGCCTGCGCCAGCTCGCGGTCCTTCAGCAGCTCGTGCAGGAAGTTGATGAACCGGATCGACCGGGGCTCGTACTTGGCCTCCCTGGCCAGCCTCAGCATCAGCTCCATGAACTCCTCGCGCATCGAGACCGCCCTCGCGATTTCCTTGAGCCTGCGCATGGGCCCGTCCAAGCTCTCCTGCGAGAGCAGCTGAGCGAAGGAGTTTTTGATGTCGGTGAAAGTGAAGTTCATTCAAAATTATTCTATGCGGTGGCTGAGACTGGGATTGGGCTTGGGACTATACCCCTGCACCTACATCGCCTGGGTGCGATTCTATAAGTCCTTCTACCTGGACTCGGATTTCAGGCTGCTCCACCCAGAGATGTTCGACCCCTCGGTCTACAGGTTTCAGGACAGCGAGCGGCATTTCAAGGCGGGCACGTAGCTCGAAGAGGTCTGGGCAGAGCCCAAGCCGTCGTCGTATAGCTTAATGGTGGCAAAGTACAAGGAGCGGATCGACAAGCTGAAATGATAAAAAACAGTAAATGCACAGAATATGCTGAATTTCAGTATTAACATTTTATCGCACCATCTTTCAAACAATTGTACCACTTATGGGATGGAATAATCGATGAGTCTTCCAAGTAATCATCTCAATCCTCAGAAGAAATTGCAGGTTGAACGCAGAGCGAATATGGTTTCCGGCGATTGTATGTTCCATCAAATATGTATATAACTCAAATATGAATTTTATCAAGCCGATGTATATCTCGAAAATCCCAAGAAGACACATCTACTTTTTCGACCTCTTCAGCGGGTGCCCGGCCGCTGAGCAGAAATTGTCAATAGTTCTTTCTGGATCTACTATTACGATTGGAATATCTGCATACCTCTGCAAGCTCCGCCTACTTATCCCCAAGCGCCTGGTCATCGCTACAGCATAGTCTCGGACTCCGGCATCTTGGCCTCGTCTCCGGCTCTACCATGAAGAACTCGAATCTGTTTGCACCACTGTCCGTAGGAAGACACATTCTGGAACAAACTCATCAACATCTGCCACCACCTCTCAACCCACGAGGACCTGCAACTGGCCTGCACTCAACACAGACTTCCGCGCATTCGAGATGAACATGCTGAGCACACGATGAGCCTCAGCATATGGATCATCCACGGATCATAATGAGTACACGAACCGTCAGAGTCAGATGTAAGCCCTGTACATCCAGGCGCAGAGAGAAGGTCTCTCCCCTGAGGAAGTTCAGAGGTGCATAGGACCGAACAATTAGGAAGATGATTGCCCATCTTATTCCACATACCTGCCAGAAATCTCCCGGCGGAATCTGACGGTTCTTTTTATAATTATACCTGCAACATCGATATAATTCCAGCAAAAGTAAATTCGGCTGATGCCAGGGATGATTTGGCATGAGGCAACACAATGGACTATTATTTGACGGATGGTAGACTATGCCATTTAAACTAACCCTCAAAGGCAATAATGAATCTCAAATTTCACTCTTTCCGTCATAAATATTTTAACTAACAGCCAACCTCCCCGTTTAGGTATTCCTAGCTTTTGGCTGGAAAGAGTCCTGGTGAGTTCTTTACCTGATTTACTAATCATGCAGGCGGAGAGGTTGACCAAGCAGGAGCTCTCTGACCTCCAGGGGCTGTACTCCAAAGCCGAACAGACGAGCTATGGCCTCAGTTTTGCAGACATGGTCGATCTTATCAACAAGCTTGACATGCCGGTAGGCGAGTCCCTCCGTCAACAGCTCTTGAACAGCCTCCTCTAACGCGAAACCCAAAAAATCGACCTGGCCACTGCCATCTTTTGCGCAGAGCTGGCCAAGGCGGACCTCGAAAAACCGGGGCAGGTAAGCACGGTCGAATAGAACGAACTTGGTAGAGGAATGACCAGTCGACGTGTTTGTGGCACTGGGGGGCGAATTCGACGGCAGTGGGACGATCAGCAAGAAGACCCTCATCCGCACACTCCGCGAGGAGTTCGAGCTGGCGGCGGACATCGAAGGAATCATCGTCGCAGAAATCGGCCACGACTTGGAAGAAATCGACTTCAGTGCTTTCTGCAAGATGTTCTAAAATGACGAGGACCGGCGCTCGGTAGGCAGACTGCTCTCCTCCCGGAAGGTGCTCTCGCGGGGCAACTCGACCACAATGCGCAGGTTCATGGAGTTCGAGGATCACCTGGCCAAGAACAAGATCTGATCAATGTTTGCAGAGCTTTATTAAAATGCTGAAGATCAAACCCAAGAAGGTCTTCCTCAACTGGGACTTCGAGGGCCTTGAGGAACTTCTCTGGGTGGAACGCAACTTTGAGACTGACTGTACTGTGGCCATGGCGATCGACCGCCTGGTCGACAGCTTTAACGAGCTGCTTGTCGAAAAGGGGGTTGCTGACAAGCTCAGGCAGTCCTCTGAACTCTATGCCCTCAAAATCGCCAAGAAGTCAGGCCGCCCCAAAGTGGACCTGCCCGAGATCGACAAGGAGCAGTTCATCTCCGAGATGAACTTCCAGGCCTTCACGCTGTGCCCAGCCGCAGACTGCCTGCTCAAAGACGCCCCCGCCTAGCCGGCGACCTTCGAGATAGCCCCCTAGATCACCCCGGCCCGCAGCGCGACAGTCGAGACGAAAGCCAAGCCTACCAAGAAGTTCTGTTGCTTCTGATACTACAGGATACATCCCCTTAATAACGATCAATCGTGCCGCCATTCGAAACGGCTGGGCATGAACGGGTTGTTGCTGGCGAGGGCCCCTGCCAGCCCCTTTACCTGCTCCTGGCTGTCGAATAGTCCCACCCCCAGTCTCCGGATTGCAGAGGGCAGTGCCCCGTATATGACCCGCACGCCTTCCACCCCTCCCAGGAAGGAGTAGCTGGCCAGCTTGGCCTCAGTCTCGTACTTTTTTAGGCTGAGGGGCTCACCCAGGTCATGACCCGCCTTGTAATTGTTGAGGATGAGGTTGGATAGTAAGGCGGATTGCGTGAGGGCGAGGTTTAGGCCCATCCCGGCGAGGGGGTGCATGGTCTGCGCCTCATCGCCGAGTAACGCGACTCTGCCCTTTACGTAGGCGTGGGCTTGGCTCATCAGCAACGGAAACGATAGCCTTTTATTTGCAATTTTGAGTGCGGGGGAAGCCGGCCTCGCGCCAGCCGGCAGCCCTGTCAGCAACTGCTCATTGAGCTAGTCCAGAAACTGATCGTCCGGCAGCTTCATCCGGTACTCGAATTCGGGCAGGTCAAGTGACCACACAATCGAGGCATAATTCCCCCAGAGAGGGAGCACTGCCAGCACTCCGTCCTGACTGAATTTCTGGAAGGCTGTGGTGGTCGGCGCAGAGGTCTCAAGAGTGCAGACGATCGCCCGCTGGTTGTACTATCTGCCGTAGGAGTACATCCCGAGCTTGTCTTTTAGAGTCGACCCTCTGCCCCCGCAGAGTGCCACCATCACGGCATCAAGACTCTTGCCTCCTTCCATCTTGACCTCCACTGATTTGTCACGCTCTACTATTTATTCGACTTTCTACTTTATTATCTAAACACCCTTACCCTGCGCCTTTTTTAAGAGGCTATCGACCACGGCACTGTTTTCCAGGATTTTGCTCATTTCTTGCTACTGGAGGTTAAACTTTGACTGGGAGTCCCAGACCTGCAGCTCATCAATCCTGCCCTGGCGAGAGGGGTCGAGCTGAATATCCAGGGACGAAAACAGATTTAGGCTGCCTCTTGTGAGTGAGTAAACTCTCTGCCCAGGAATTGAGCCCGGCTAAGGTGCAGGCTGAAACTTGCCAGACTCAATGAGCACCACTTAATGCGCTTTGCAGAAGGACTGACTGGCAGCCAGTGCATTCGCCAGGCACAGACCCACTGGACCCCCGCCGACCACCGCCACCTTAGCAAAGCCTCTTTGCAATGTCTTCCACATAATGAATTATAAGATGCCTTCGCACGTGAGCAAAAAGTACAACCGGCTGTTCGTGGGAAACGTCGTCCCGGGGCCCGATCAGGACGAGCTCAAGGAGGAGTTCATGGACATTGGCCGGCTTTAGTCCTGGGTGTACTATGTCAATGACGACTTCGTGTACTTGGAGTACGAGCTCAGTTCTGACGCGGATGAGGCGATCAAGCGCTTCAACCGCAAGATCCGGAACGACCGGCCGCTGTTGGTCGAGTATTCCAGCAAATCGACCAACCAAAACCTCGAGCGCAAAAATATCGAGAAACAACACAATCTTAAGAAGGGCCTCTGCTTTACCTGCAAGGAAAAGGGCCACGTGTGGTCGAAATGCCCCTATACAAAGGCCGACAAGCAGAAAGAGGAAGAAATCTAAAGGATAATCGAGGAATAGGATGATATCTTCGTGGAGGAAGTGGATGACTACGCCATTCGAGTTGACAAGCACAAAAAGAAGAAGGAAGATCACAAAGGCGAGTGGGAACGGGAGCGGGTGAACCGCGAGGACAGGGAGGACAAGGATCGGGACAAGAAACGGGACAGGAAGGAACGGGTGCGAGAGAGATCAAGAGATAGAGATCACAGGGACAAATAAAGATAAAAAAGAGATAGAGAAAGGGACAGAGACAGAGACAGAGACAGAGACAGGGACAGAGAGAGGGACAGAGACAGAGACAGGGATAGAGAAAGGGACAGAGAAAGAGACAGGGATAGGGAGAGAGACAGAGACAGAGAAAGGGACAGGGACAAAGATCGAGAAAGGGACAGGGACAGGAACAAAGATAGAGAAAGGGACAAAGATAAATAAAAAGACAGGGAGCGGGATAGGTAGAAGGAAAGGGAAAAGTAAAGGGAGCGGGAGAAGTAACGATAACGAGAGAAATAGCGCTAAAGGGAAAAGGACCGAGAAAGGGCCAGATAGCGATAGAGAGACAAGGATAGGTAAAGGGACCGGGGGCGTGATCGCTAGAAGGACAGGTAAAGGTAGAGGGACCGAGAAAGGGACCGTGACAAAGACCGGTAGCGCACCCGAGAGCGGAACAAGCGCCGGTAGAGAGAACGCCACCGCAGATGATTGCGATATCGATTGGTCAGATGGCTTTTTTCTTAGTGTAGAAGAACAGGCTGTTGAGGCATGTGACTGCCACCAGGTCCTGGGTCGGGTGGCAGATGCTCTTCAGGGTCTTGAACTTGTAGTCGTAGTCTGTTATGGGCTCGGCCTTGATCCCCAGCGTCTCGCGGCCCGTGGTCTTCTTGCTGAAGCTGAGGTCGAGCTGCAGGTTGGACCGGCCCTCCGCGTCAATGATGTTGAAGGCGGAGTGGTAGCTGCCCGTCAGCAGCATCTTGGAAGAAGCGTTGACCGACAGTGAGAACTGATCCCACAGGCATTCGTTCTCATACATCTCGCACAGCTTGCCTTTCACCTGGGAGTTTATGGGGACTGTGGTGACCGGCTGCTCAGCCACCCGCAGGTCCCAGGTGCGCACTGCCAGCACGTCCCGCGAGGCGATGTAGTTCGCGTTCGGGAAAAATTTGGCATCGTGACAGCTCGCGATCAGCTCGCTGAAGAAATTTTTGGGGCCTTGAGTGTAACCGAAGTTGACGAGGTCAGGGTTGGTCACCCGGACACGGGTGTCCACCAACCGGAGCGTGCCCATGTT
The DNA here is from genome assembly GCF_025434085.1 of Hippocampus zosterae. Taxonomy (NCBI): domain Eukaryota; kingdom Metazoa; phylum Chordata; class Actinopteri; order Syngnathiformes; family Syngnathidae; genus Hippocampus; species Hippocampus zosterae. The sequence goes on from NW_026262809.1 coordinate 26,585, forward strand.
GGTCGACAGCAGGAAGACGTTGTCGTGGTTGGGATGAAAGCAGCAAGAGGAGATGGCCTCTTTGATATCCTGGAGGGTGCCTCGGTTGAGGTCGTAGATGATGAAGGCCTTCGTAGGGGCTTAAATGGACCAGAGCAGGACCTTCTCCTCCTCGGCGGAGAGGAGGAACTCTTCGTTGTGGCTGGCGGAGATGGCCTTGACCTTGGAGGTGTGGAGGCTGGGGAAGCACTTGTGCAGGGAGGGGTAGATGGTCTCCTCCACCTTCTGGAGCACGGGCATGGACAGTTCCTTGTCAGAGCCCTTGATGACCTTCTTGATGACCTTTTCGCTCATCTTCCAGAGCTTGATGATCTTGTCATTGGTCGACAGCACGTACAGATTGCGCCCTGCCCCTCCAGCCACTCGATCGCGTTGATCTGCTCGGGCACTATCTGACTCTTGAGCGGGTCGAAGTCCTGCACGTGGGACTGCAGCTCCGTGAAGTACTGGAACTGCTTGCAGGTCGCCTTCCGCGATTCCTTCTCTGAGAAGAGGATCAGGCGGCCGGCCTTGTCGCCCAGGCAGAGATGCGTGCCCTCGCGGTTGAACGCCACAGCGCTGATGATATCCTCGTCGCAGGCCTTGTCCATCGAGGACTTGTCCCCAAAGAACTGCGAGATCTGCCAGTCCATATCGATATAATACTCACAGCAGCTGCTCCTTCAGGCTGAAGTAGCTGTCCCGCCAGCGCTGGCCCTCCAGGTCCTTCTCCTCGATTATCAGCCGCAGTCTGGTTCGCTCGCGCTACCAGTCCTCGAGATCCCCGCTGCCGGGCGGACTCGGCCTCGCAGCCCCGGTCGCGCCATGCCTCCCCCTCTCGCACGCTATCCGCCAGCAGTGCCCCAAGCCTCTCGCTCTCTGCCAGGGCTTCTCTCTCCCTACTTGCAAGCTCGAGAATCCTCTTTTCACTGAGATTTAGGATATCCTAAAAGCCAAGGCACTTGTCGTAGAGCAGTGTGTTTTATTCCTGCAAGGAGACGGCCGTCTGCTCAGAATGCGACAGACAGTCCTGAAGCTCGCCGGCCCTTGTTTTCTGGTCGGAGAGGCGGGTGGCCAGCTGGCTGGCCTCCAGCTCCAGGGCGGGCGAGCTGCTGCTACCTTTCTGATAGCTGATACCTTGCCCTGTCCGCTTCTTCCTTTAACTAGCAAGTTAAATTTCTTATTTATCTGTCCCGAGCCGCTTCAAACTCTCTTTCAGCCTGCCGAAGCTACACCTTCGCCCGATCTCGTACCCCTTCCAACTATCTCTGCCATCCCTGCTTTTCTAACTGGGCCTGCCTCCTCTCAGCTCCAGCTCTTGAGCTAGCTCTTCAGCCAACAGCCTGAGCTCGGCCTCTCTCGCCCTGAACTATTCCTCCGCTTCAGCCCTGCTCCTCTCCCCCATCCTCCTGAGCCTCACCACCTAATCTTCCAATCTCCTTATCGAGTTCGCCTGCTAAACCTGCGTTTGTCTTAGCTAGTCCAGCTGAGCCTGCTTGCGGTCCAGGTCGGCGCTCTTCAGTTCCAGTTACCTGAGGATGTCCTGCTTTTCGGATTCCAATTCGAAAATGAGCTATTCGTGGGCTGCCTCCATCCTCATACGGTCTTCCTCGTATTCCAGCCGCTATCTTGCAGTCCGCTCCTCCGCACGAGCCACCTTCCCCGCGCATTCCTGCTCCTTCGCAAGCGCAGCCTCCCTGACCCTCCTGGTCTCTCCCTCGGCCAAAGTGGCCCGATCAAGCAGCCTGGCCTGCCCGTCCTCAAGCTCCGCCAGCCTGCGGCGATACCACTCGTGCTCCTGCTGCTGGATACGCTCAAGACTGCGCTCAGGCCTCTCCGGCAGCCTGCTCTTCGTGGTCTGGTACTATTTCATTATGACGGTTAGAGCTCATTCCCAAAGCCGCTCTCGGGAGCCGGCCCGCAGGATGGTGGATTGCCCGTCCTGCCTGACCCGGACCTGCCCGGGGTAGTGGGTTTCTTCGGTGCCGTCCTCCCGCAGCACCTGCACCACCCCGTCCTCGTTGCGAATCTCTTTGTAGACCCCCCTCGGCCGCTCCTCATGCAGCTGCAGCTGCCTCTCCCTCAAGAAATAGTAGAGGGACAGGCCCTCAGCCAGCTTGGTGCGGATGATCTGCGAGGCCTCGATGAAATGGACCACCACGCCTGAAGGGAGTTCCTGCTTGACATTGCCCTTCGCGAAGTGCCAGACTGAGTACCCATTCGGGAAGCACTCTTTCACGTACTTGTTGGGGGACTATACCTCGATCGCCCCGCTGCTGAACCTGCGGACCACCTTGCCCTCCTCTAGCCGCTATTCCAGGAGCCGCCCCTTCTAGGCGCCTTCTTCCTGATAGCGCTGGTAGAATTCGTTGTCGATTGTCTTGAAGGCCAGCAGTTCGTCCTCCTTCAAATGTTGTAGGTCCAGCTTGCCCGGCAGCCTGTCTCGGATCGGGCATGCAGCCTGCCTTCCCAATTTCGGGCTTAGGCCTGGCTCCTTAGACTCCCTGCTATCTCTAACTTCTTTGCGGTCTTTCTGCTCTCGGAGATCTTTCTCTTTGTAGTCATTTTGCTCTTTCAGCAGGGGCTTCTCTTTACTCGTAATTTTGCTCGCAGGCTTGGGCTAGCCCTGCTGCTGCTTGAGCCTTTAAAGTTCATGGATCTTGATTTGCGCAGCCAGGGCTCGGTTCTTCGCTGCTTCGTCCTCCACCTGCCGTTTCAGCCGGTCCTAAGTTGCTCTCGCCCTCGCCTCAGCCTTCTTTTTCTCCTCCCGCAGGGCTTCCAGGTCGCTCTTGAGCTGCTCAATCTCCTCCCTCTCACGGCGAGTGAACTTGTTGCTGGTCAGCTTCTCGTTGGCAATCTTGCGCTCCTTCTGCACCTTCTTCATCTCCTCCCGCTTCATCTCCTCAAAGGCCTTTTTCTCCAGCTCCATGGCTCTCTCGAATTCCTCTTTCTATCTGGTGAACTGCCGCAGATACTCCTCCTCTTTGCTTTTCAAGCAGGCCAGCCGCTCCTTCTCCAGCCTGCACTTCTCCAGCTGCTGGTTCAGCTGCTCCACCTTCTCGCCCACGTGCTGCCGGATGATCTGCTCCTTGACTTCAAAGGGCACAGTCTCGACTGTGATCCTTGCTGGCTACTTCACCTCCTTCCGGTCCTTCTCCTTGGGCTTATTCTTTTTGTCCCCGAAAAACCTATCAACAATGCCTGACCTCTCCTGCCCGAAAGTGGGTGCGTCCCATGACTAGTCCTCATCTTCGAAAAAGGGTTTGCTGTTCGCAGGCTTTTTGGGTGGCTCTTGGACACTGCGCTGGGGGACCGGCTGTGGCTGAGGTTGTTGGGGAGGCTTTCTGCTCAATGCAGAGGCCTTTTGGGGACCTTTGAATGTGATGCATCCGTAGTCATCCTACTCTTCTTCCTCTCCGAAGTACTTGCTCGAATCCTTCCGTACTGAGCTTTGGGGTTTAGCTTTGGCTGGGACTGGGGCGGGAGAAGGCAAGGGTGCCCTTTTTTCGGGCCTGGGTTACGCAGGCGGCTCCTCGTCGTTAATGTAGTCGACGACTCGCTGCTTGGCGGGTTGGCTGCGGACCCTTGCGTTGGAAAGGAACTCGCGGCTACCCTTCTTGAGAAAGGGCTTTTTAGCAACATCCATTCAAATATGCAATTTTAAAAAGCGCTCGATTCTTAACAAAGATTTTTATTGTCAATAAGTTCGGTTACCTATTGCACAATGTCTTGCCAGCTAATTCAGTAATTAGCTGTGTTCATTGTTAAAAATCCCTCTACTCAACACGATATTTGATTAGTAAATGGGTCCTGTCTCGCGAAGTCCTTAAGGTATCGATTATGGATCGATCTTTCTTCAAATATGCAATTGTCACAAGCGTTTGGGCATCTCGGTCTTGACCTGGTGGTTGGCTCGGAATGTTTCCTGCAGGTGCCCCGAGAACTTGTCGAGCTGGGCTGCGGTGACCGTGTCGATGGGCTGCGGGAAGTCCTCGTCGTTCTTGACCACCGCCCTCAGCTCAAAGTAGTACCGGACGTAGACGGCCCTCTTGATGTAGACGTTGAAGTTGATCAGCGTCAGGAACTTCTTCTCGAGCGCGTTGATCTCGTGGGCCGAAAAGAAAGGGTAGATGTAGGAGTAGTCCACCATGCTCTCCATGCGCTTATCCTCCCAGACCTTCTGGGCCAGCATCAGCGCGCAGAGCACGAGCGGGCGCCAGTTGCAGGGCAGCAGGGGTGACCCGCTCTGGTTGAAGAACCGGTTGATGAGCACGAGGGCCACGATGCAGCACTCCGGGCCGAAGCGCGCACAGCTCTGGAAGGTCTGGATGAACTCGAACATGTTTTCGAGGGTGGGCGGGGCCCGCAGCATGGCCACCTGCTCCTCGCTCAGGAAGGGCTTGTCCGGGAAGTACCGCTCCTCCGAAAACTAGAACACATCCGAGCCGGGCGCGATCGTGCGGCCTGCCTTGCTGTCCTCCTGCACGATGTTGAGCAGGATGCTGGAGATGGCCAGGATGGTGGTCTTGCTGTCGGGGTTGGTGACCGTCCCGCCTGCGAGGCTGGCGCCACTGGCCGTGCTGTACAGCCTGCTCAGCTGCCCCGGCGCCACCATCTTCTCCTTCTCCCCCTATTTCTCCACGATCATCTTCTTTATTGCGGCCCCTCCACGCCTATATATCCTCCCCACTGCAGCAAAATTCTAGCGTTAATTCTAATGCTGCTCCTGCTCCTCGCCTCCGCGCGCCCAGTCCGCCTCGGGTCGCAGTACTTCCAGGTCTATGGCACTAATATTCAGTGGAACTTCGAATGTGCCAACATCTCTGCTTTTTCTGGATTGGCCGTGCTAGTCTACTACCCAAACTTCACTGACGCGCTTATTTACGACGGGCAGAACACCCGCCCCGGCTACGTTGACTCTGCCGGCCTGCTGCAGCCAGACCCCTCCACCTCCATCTCAGCACAGACCTCGAACATACTGCAATACCTGCCAGTAGACTCCGCAAACAACATTCCTTCGACTGTCTTCGGAACCAACACAATCTACGCCTTTTGCATCGTCCAAGATGCAGTCGCAGGCCAGACCGTCGAAGGCCTGCCTCACTCCTGTGGCTCGTACTACACCTTCACGGTGAGGTTCGGGGCGTCCAGCTCTATTTCCAGAGACATGGGGGTTCTGCAAGGTACTGTTGGGTTTCAAAGCCAATTCGGAATCCTCTACAACGTGAGCTACTTCGGAGCAAAAGCGGACGACAACACTGGCACATTCGGAGTGGTGGTGTTGACCAACCAGGCGAGCGCCTGGTTGGTCTGGACTGCCTTGGGGTTCGGACGGCGTTCCATGGAAAACCAGGACTTCATCGCTATCGATGAGTAGGTAAAAATAGGTGACTATTTTTCAAGCTACCAGGGGGTCGACCTGGTCGGACAGGACAACGACACTGCCAAGTACGAGAATTGCTCGGCAGAGGTGACCCCTCTCAACGGCGGCAACGGTAGCACTTTCTACTATGCGCATTTCACCCGACCCCTCGCCACCTCAGACTACCGCTGCGATAGCGAGATCGTGGAGGGTTGGACCTCGATTTGCATGGTCTGGCGGTTCATGAACTTCACGGACGAAGAGAGATTCGGGGCCAAGCACGACGGAGTGCTCTGCAATCTGTTCCAGCACGAGCTTGCTCTGCTGGCGGGGGTAGCAGCTGCTGCCCTCCTGGGTTTTATGTGAAGTGCCAATCATCCGATTGTCCGGTGCGACATCCCGGTCTGGGCGAACTTGCTGTTGGTGTTGAACATTGCCACCGTCCCGAACTCCACCGGCCACTCGTAATCCGCGGGGCCTGGCCTTTTTTACTTTGAGCTAGAGTCCCTGCCGCTCCGCACAGCCTTCGGGAACACGAAGCTGCCGGGGTAGGGATGGACCTTCGGAGTGTAGGAATAGTCGAACGGGCCGGGTGAATTCTTGATCTTCTCAAAGCGGTCTCGCCTAGAAATGGAGTAAATAAACGGAGCCTTCTCGGCAGCGGCCTCATAAGTCCCAGGCCCGGGCGAAAGCCTGCTGGAGTTCTGCTCGAGGGCTAGATTCGGAAACTTGCTGCGCATGGTAAAGCTGATTTTCGACCCCTCGCGCTTGTTATTATACTTGCCAGGCCCCGGGAACTTGAGAGGGTCCTGCTAGATGTACGAGTGCCAGGGTGATTTTTCCCTGCTTACCCCGAAGGACTTGCCTCGATCGGTCTTGTAATATGAGAGAGTGTCGTACTGACCTGGGGCAGGGTGCGCCATCATGGCAGTCTTGGTGAAATCGAGTTTGTTGCCGTACCCGAACGAGGCCCTGCGCTGGGAGGGGCGGCCCTTGCCCAGGTAGGCGTGGGTGGGGCACTAAGGCCGGGCCGCCAGGAATCGCGGGGTCTTGCTGAAGGTGAAGGTGCACCTCTTTTTCCCCATTTTATTTATTATCGAGGATCTCTTGTTATACTTAACTCACATTAGAGATGCACTATCTCAAGAGCCTGGTCAGCAAGCTTGACGCCACTGTCGAGGACAGCTTTATTGAGCCTCTTGAGCCTTGTGAAATTCAGCGTGCCATTCGCAAGGCTAACCGCAAACCAAGGGCGGTAGCCGCGTCTGTCCCGCGAGAAGACCTGAGATTCGAGGGCAGCGGACTCGACGCTTACTACTTCGAGGACAACCACGACTGGCTTTTTAAGGAGCTGCAGTCCTTCAAGGGCAAATCACTGAAAGACGTCTAGGCCAGAATCTCCTTCTTAGAGGAGAAGGAAAAAGAGGTGGCATTACATGTGCTAAGGCAATATGAGCGCATCAAGCCTTGCATTGAGGAGTCGCAGGCTCGGCTGCAGCAGATCGAGGTGCAGGTGGGCCACTTGCTTTAGAAGCTGCAGAGCACCAGAGATGGCATCTGCTCTCTCAAAGCCAGCAGCAGCAAGGCTGATCAAGTCCAAATCAGTCTGCAAAAGCGGGCGAGGCTTTCCAACCTGCTGGCCGAACTGACCTTGATGCGGGACTCTGGCCTGTCAATTTTCAGGCCCGTGCTCAGTTTCATCAACAGCCCGTCTATCCAACAACTCGAGCCCACCATCACCCGCATGGCGGACATCGACCACTCCAAATTCCACCGCCGGGCAGGCCTCAAAAGCACCTAAGAAGCGGCCCTCTACTTCTAGTACCTTCTGGAATAGGTCAAGCGGTATCTGCTATCCAACCTGAAAGAGGTCCTCCAGCAAAATCAAAACCTCGAGCAGTACCAGAATCTACTGACTGCCTACCGGCTCATGCAAACCCGGTTCGATAACCTGGACAGCTTCAGCAGCTTCTTGCTCATCTCCTTCAGCTCGACCGTGCAGCAGCTGGTGCAGACCCCTCATGCTCTTGGCAAGCTTTCCCGCGGTTAGATGATCGAGTTCGTCAAATCCGCCCTGCGCCGGCTCAGCCAGCTGCTGCTGAGCCTGCATCGCATCAACGCCCTGCATGAAGACCTGCCGGGGTTCGAGGCAGAGCAGGCAGCCTGCCAGTAGCTGCGGACAGGCCTCTGGAAGATGATCTGCACGCAGGTGCACTCTCTCTTCTCAGAGGCGATCTTCATCGAGCCCCGATAAATCTTCTACATCAACTGCTACGCCCGGCGGCTGGCCCTGCTCGGCAGCTTCTTCTCGGGCAGGCAGGAAGACGCCAGTGCCTTCGATGGACTGCTGGCCTAGGCCAGCCAAGAACTCGCCTCCCCGATCATCGAAAAGGGGATGACCTTGGTCAACTAGCGGGCCAAGATGGAGTAAAAGAATTAGTGGGGGAGGCTGCCCTTTCCAAACGATTCCGTCCGCAAGCTCATGAAGCCTGCCCTCCTGCACCTCCGCAAGCTCAGTCTCACCTCCTTTTACAAGAGCGTGTGGGTGCGGGAGGCCGACGCCACTGCAGAGGCGGCTTTGTCTGGCGATGTGTTTTAAGTTGACTTGAAACAGCTTGAGGAAGCGGTCTAGGAGAGGGGCAGCAAACTGGAGAGGGAAGTGCTCACCGGCTGGAAGGAGCAGCCAGCCTGCGAGGACATGGTGGTCTGCCAGACAGCAATAGACATGCTCAGCTGCTTCGAGCAGCTGATCAAGCTGGCCTTCTACCTGCGCCCTATACAGGCCAGCATCACCGCCCGTCTCTGCGAGCTCCTTTAGTTCTACATCGTGTTCGTGGCGCGACACTTTATCGATTAAGAAAGGATGACCTTTCTCTGCAGGACGCAGCTTAAAGATATTCTAGAAAACACTTTTTTGCACGAGGAAAGGAAAAAGAGCAACTTGGCGCAGTTTGACGAGCTGCGCCGGGTGCGCCGGGAGTCGCCTGAACTGCTTTAGCTGCTAAACAAGCCGACTGCCTCGCACTGGTAGTTCAGAGGCTCAAAGTCGGAGCGCAGGATGGTCCGCTCTCGCTTGATCGCAACAGAGTCCCTTTCCACCCTGCTGCTGCATCTCCACTAGGCCGCTTAAAACCTCGGTCCTCTCATCGGCCTGCCACTGTCCAAAATAGAGCACTACAGTCAGCTCTGCAGACAGCTGAAGCTACTGCTCTACAGGGACGTGATCACCAAGGTGGTGTCGACCCGTCCGCTGCTCACCTCGATCGTGAATGAGGACTGGTCAGCCGACACCAAGCCTGTGCTGGACCGGCTGGTGTCCTTCGCCAAGGATTTCTACGATAAGATCAGGGCGGCCACCAGAGGCTAAATTACAGGGACGGAAGTCAAGGCCGTCTACAGGGCTTTTGTCGACCAACTGACCATGCAGGTGCTGTTGGCTCTATGCGAGGCTAGGCTCGGCACCCTTTAAGAGCGGAAGGCAATGCTTCCGTTCGTGGAGCGGTTCAGTTCGGAGATGGACATTCATTTCGGCCGGGATGAAGGCACGCGGGCCCGCCGCTTCGTGCAGATGAGCTTCGAAGTCGATCAGCAAACCGTCTCATAATTCGTTCTCTAAAACGAGCAGGTGTTCGGCCTGCAGCTGATGCTGGAGCTGCTGGCCACCCGGCAACACAGCAGCGGCGAGGACAGCACTGCCCTCACCGAGCAGTTGCTATCGACCGTGCGGCGGGAGTGCCAACAGCACCAGGGTCAGCGATGAATTAGACTCTTATACATTATTATTGTTTTATTTATTGTAGAATGATATTTATAACTATGATATGGTGTATTGCAATTCACCGGGTGACCCGCTCTTTGAGGCCTTTCATCCCACCCCGCCCCACTATCTATTCGAACACGTGTGCCGCCTTCTTGCTGAATCGCTTGTTTAGCGCCTTGGGGTTCAGCTGCATGAAGGACACGGGCTTCGGCCGGCCGCGCACCTCCACATCCCCGCCTGCATGGGTCGCCCGATATGCCTTGCCATCCACCTTGACCAAGTGCACGCCAGTGTCCCTCTTCACCTTTTTCACGACGCGATCCACGGCGCCCTCCTCCTCAGACTATTCCCCGGCGTGCTCTCTTCTCTGCCGCTTTTCAGGCAAGCTCGAAAACACTTCCTGCCGGGGCTCTGCTGGCTTCGCTTACTGATGCGGGTCGTAGTGCTAGTCGAAGATGCTGGTCGGCCAGGCTTGCTCCTTGCGCTCTGGCTCGACTTCCATGTCGCCTTGATCTGATTCTTAGTCGGAATTATCATGTCCTTGTTCCGCCCTCCTCGTCCGGCGCAGCTCTGCCTGCGCCCTTTTTTAACGGCGGCTCTCTTTCATAGTCTGTCTCAGGAATTTCAGGTCGTCCTCAGGTAGGCTGGCTTTCAGTTTTTCTTCTCCCAGTTTCTTGACAAGTTTCAGTAGCACTCGCTTCAAAAGAAATCTATGCTCGAATCTGAGATCGATATCAACTCCGAACATGGCTTTAACAAATTTTGGAAGCAGGTCGTTGGCCACCAGCGGGGGCAGCAGCATCGCCACCCTTCTGCAGAAGGTTAGCAGTGCCTTATAAGTCTCTTTACGGCAGTCCCTAAGCAGACAGGTCATTATCTCTACGATGTCCTTTAAAAGAGGGGTCTCCATTTTGCGACCCATTGCCTCGACCACTGCTGTGATGGCGCGGATGGAGTCTGCCTTTGTAAGCACAGGGCCAGTCACTCCTACCGTCAGTAGCTGTAGAAACTCTTCCATAAGGCCCGCTTCGTCCATTTTGGCCGCCAGCAGCAGCAGCATCTTCTCGGCAGCAGCCCTCGCCTTGTAGTTTGGTAGTCTCAGCCCCACGATCAGTTAAGGAGTGACAGTCTTTACATACTCCAAGAACTCATCCGCCCGTTCCTCGCTCAACGATGCCAGCCGCTGCTTCTCCCACACTCGCTCGTAGATCTGCAGGCGCAAGTGGCTGGAAGACCCTTCCGGCTCAAACTTCTGCAGAGACTCCATGACACTCTGATTGTGGATATTGCTGGTAGAGTCGATCACTGCCCGCAACAACTTGTAGCCCTGTTTGCTGAAGTCTTGCTGCAGCAGCTGTTCAGCGAGCTTGATGGCCATGTCACGATGGGTCATTGCCCACTCCGGCACCACCGTCTCGTCGTTGAATGACAACCTCTCCGCCACTGCTGCCAGGACCTTAACATTGGCTATGAATTTGCGGTCTGCTCTTGACACCCTCATTTACAGCTGCCTTATAAGCGAGCCACAGTTTTTGGTGAAAACCCGGCCGAGGTAGTGCGGAGGGCAGATGTGAACCATCGCTTTCAGGCAGCTGACTATCTCAGCTTCCAGATCGTCATTCTTTTGCAAGATTCTGGCCAGTGCACTCACTACCTTTTCAGCAGGAATTCCAACAATTTTCTTCTCAAGGCAGTGGATAGCGATTTGTCTTAGTCCCTCGAGCAGTTATTTCGACAGGCAACTCGCAAGATCACCAGTCGTCATCCCCATAAACTAGATCACGGCCATAGGCTAGTCGAACCTTGACAAGGCCTTCAGACAGCCCCAGAGCCTGCCTCTGACAGTCAGAAGAAGGTTCCGCTTTAGAATAATCTATTCTCCTTGTATTTTCGTATCAACCAGGCTAACCAAAGGCATAACAAAGGTCTGGAATTATTAGATAGTGCCGACTCTCTATAGCTTGTCCAGGATTTCCAGGATCCAGAGGTTGTTCCGTGCCTCGAACGTTTCCTCCGCAGGATCACCCTCTAGCCCAAGAGGAAACCTTGTAAAGACAAGGCGGCATCCGAATTTGGTTAAGGCTTACCTGACCACAGGAAGGATCCATTTGCGACTCGAGCATTCCGTCATCGCCATGGACTAGATTAGATCCAGTGCGCTCTCACCTTCATCTCCAGGAAGTCGGCTGACAAAGGCTGCGATAGATTGCGCAATGGCAGATGAATTCTGCCCCGCATGGTCCTCTATCAGCTGCCTTAAGACAGCTGCCGAACGCCTGACGGGTGTCGGCCCACTGATCTCAAGAGCGTCAAGGTCCAGCTCTGCGGTAGGTCCGAATTGCACCATCGCGATGCATGAGGCGATATCCTCATGGCGAGCGAGGAAAGAATTACCCACCAGACTCAGCCATGCGGCCAGGTATCTGCCGGCGGCTTGCCCATCTGCCGCAGCCAGGGCTTTGAATACTTGGATGGCTGATTTGGTGGTCTGTGGCTCAGGAAGCTATTCATCTGCTGTTAGGATCTTCTCTAGGGCCTTTTCGGCCAGGTCACCGTAGAGGATGTAGGGTGCAACCGCTTCAAGCCCTGCCATGACCTGTCCGACTTGGCTGGCAAGCAGAATGTCGATAAATTTGTTTGACTGCTGTTTACTAAACGTCGCTAGAAGAGGAGCTGCGACCACCGCCAGCTGATCCGCAGCCTCGCTGCCCCTGCATATCTAAATCTCAAGAAGCAAAGTGTCTGCGATGCGAGCATTTTCCTTGCCACTGTCCCGTGCGATCTCGAGCAGGTGGGTGCAGACCTTTTCCGCCACAGATTTCTTGGAAGTGAGATGGTGCACGAGAAGTCGGTAGAACTGACTGCTGATTTCAAGCTGTGGGAACATCCGGGCCAGCTGCACTGCCACTGCCGAGGCGGCGAGGGTGATGGATGGAGGGCCGGGCTTGTTGAGCTGTCTGATGACTTCAGCCGCAAGCTTGTCCAGACTCAGCTGGATGAAGGCTGGACTGACCCTCGGCATCAGCTGGTTTAGTAGAAATAGCAGACCATCCACTTCTTCCTCGTGCTGCTGACTGACGATCAGCCGGATCACGAGCTGTGTGATGGCAGGCGCCTCCCTAGCGCTGCCCATGAAGTTGTGGTGCTCGACGACTGCGCGAACTGATTCGAGCATGAGCAGGGCGTGCTTTTGTGTGCGCGAGGGGCCGCTGCAGGCATCCACGAGTTGTTGAAGCACACACTCTGTAAGCATTATGATATTAGGCAGCCAGAAAGACATCCGCACACGGGTACAGGAGGCCTTGCTAAAGCACGGCATCAAGCAGGTCGACCTGGCACGCTAGACCGGCATCCATCACAGCACGCTTTCCCTGTGGCTGCAGGGCAAGTCAAAGAACCACCACGCTAAGAACGAAGAAATCCTCGAGGATTGGCTCAAGAACTTGTATCTCAAGCCGGGCGCCAAAAGCAAAAGGCGGCAGGATGGAGGGCCTAAGGAGGATCTCATCCCGATCACAATCGAACTCGACAACGAGGGCCGCAAGGAGGAGGTGTTCTGCTGGAACTACTACGAGGACCAGACCACCCCCGAAATGTTCGCCCGGCTGCTGGCCCAAGAGCACGGCCTTCCCATCCAGCAAGAGCACTAGGTCGCACACTCCATCAAGCGCAAAATCGAAAACCACCGGCCCTACACCCCATCCTCCAGCGAAGAGTGGCTGAAGACCATCGAGCTGGATATCCGCGTGGACAAGGTCAACCTCAAGGACCGATTCGAGTGGGACATCGCCAACCCGAACAACTCGCCCGAGCAGTTTGCCTTCGACTTGTGCCGCGAGATGGGTCTTAGCCGGGAGTTCTGGGTCAGGATTGCGCACCAGATTCGGGACCAGATTATTCTGCACCAGAAGCTTGGCGAGCGGGATTTCAAGAAGAGCAGGGAACACGCTCGCGACTGGCTGCGGCTGGATGATGAGGGGTGGTAGCCAAAGCTGGAAGTCCTCGATGCGGACGACCTGAAGAAAATCGAAAAGCTGAAGAAGCGGGAATTGCGCTACATAAACCGCATCCGGTGAAATCATCTCATTAAAAGGCTAATTCTTATTTCGGACAATTGTTGAACGTTTATTCCAAATTCCAAATTAAAAGTATGAAATTGACAGCTTAGGATATCAGATGGGCAATCTGATATATGAAATAACACGTTAACTATTTTGTTTCAGAGAAGCTGCCCCACTGTTTCTCCGACGGCTGAGGGGAGGCCTGCCTCAGGGATTAAGCTAACCCACTGCGGCTCCACCCTGCGGTAGAGAGCCGGGTCCTTCAACCAGGCCGACTCGGCCAGTTCCTCTCCTCCTTCAGTGATCTTGCCCGCCACAGTCCTGCTCTTCTCCCGCTTTGCCAGCAGCTCCCGCATAAACTCCTTTCGCTCGTTCATGAATTTCAGGCCATCGTACACGTTCTCCTTGCGAGAGGGGCTGTGGCGTTTTCCTTTGGCTGGATCCTTCTTCTGCTCCTTGTTCCCGGCTGGTTCAAGGGATGCCTGCTTTTGTGGTTGGGGTTGAGGGTTGTGTTTGCGGGCCTGTGGCTTTTACGTTTCTGTGCGCTTCGGAGCCGCGGAATGGGCTCGCTTATGTTTGTTCTGCTTAGACGGTTAATGCTTAAATACAGGAGGGGCAGGTTTGCTAATTTGACTCGCGAAGACAGTAGACTCCAGCAGGCAGGGCTTTGAAATCGGGACAGACTTGATGACATCCTTTTTATCCTTTCCACTCTCAGGTCGGGCCTCCTCCTCCGCGTAATACTTGCGGGGCAGGGCCGGCTTGATCTCACAGGCATGCAGCAAAGCACTTTTGTAGGACTGCTGGTGGGCAGGGTGGTTTCCGTCTGCGTGGGGCATGATGTTGTGGGTCTTCAGGTGCACCTTGTCAGAACGACTCGCGTTGTTCATCCCGTAGGTCTAGAACGCAGGCTTTCCGAAATAAGTCTTGAAGGCTGAATTTGGCAGCCACCGTGTCTGCTGTTTGAAGACCTTCAGCCTCTCTTCCCGCAGCCTCTGCTCAGCCGCACCCGCCGGTACTTTCTTGGTTTCTTTGCGAGGCTCTTCTTCTTTCTGCACGATTACTGATATCGCCAAAGGTTCTTCTACCTTTTCCTGTGATTCTGCTTTGGGCACAGGCTTCCCTTGTTTTAGGCTCAGGTTCGTCTTCAAGATTTATTTTAATTGCTCTTCAGAGGCGACTTTTTGGAAAGCGCAGAAGTCGGTAGCGGTTTGAGTTTCGGGACGTCGGGGAGACTGCTACTGGCGGTGCTCGATTTGGCCCAGAATCTAGGCCTGCTGAAAAGGCAGATAAGTCTTTTTATGAGGGTCGTAGTAGTAATGCTTGTACTCCTCCCGATTCTCAGTGCCGAAGGGGTCAGTCGTTTTTTTCACAAGAGCGGAGAATTCCCTGGCAGGCGACAGCTTCCTGGCATTGGACTTGCTGTCAAGCTGGGGCGGGGCCTGCCAAGTCAGCAGCTCACTCATAGAAGGGTCCATGGCCCTCGGCCTGCTGCTCTTGCCGTACACCTTGAACTCTTCCTCCATTTATAAATAACTGCCACTCAGCTCTTATACATGGTGAGTCGGCTGACCCCCTTGCCTTGCTTCACAGAGGCTTAGAGCAGCATCAGAGCCGAGCTCAGCAGCGCCGCGCCCGCCACCACCTACAGAGGCTACTGCTTTGTGACTGACTCTGCGGAGGCCATGTTTGCGGGCAAGCTTGACTGGTTCCTGCTCAGTTTGTCGAGGCGGAGGGCCAGGTCAGCTGCAGGCCTGCTGACGGCTGCTGCTATTCCCAGCGACAACAGGCATTCCAGCATGACCGCCGCGGTGTTCTTAAACCCGCAAATCTGACTATATCGTACGATTTTCTAGCTGCCTGTCTTCCCCTTCTCCACAGCATCCATGAACTCCTTGACCTCTGCACTCGCCAGTCCTTTTCTGGCCTCGCCTTCAGGGACGACGCTGGCTAGACTCATCTTTTCGAGGGAGACATCGCCTGTGAGTTAAAGTTGCCTGCCACGTAGACGAATATGGACCTGCAGGAAAATGGTAAGGAGTATGAGGGGATATTATCTGCCCCACTGCTTGAGCAGCATTCTCACTTCCTAGAGCAGGATGAGACTGTCCCACAGTCCTTCGCAGAAAGGCCCTGCGAGTAAGGTCCTGAAGTGCTGCTGCTTCAGGAACTGCAGGCGCTGGCCGTGCAAGCTGCTGCTGAATCCCCGAATCGTCCTCTCCTTCACCTCTTAATCAGTCAGTTCAACCAACTCAAAGAAATCAACCTCCAGCAGCGTTTGTTTGAGAAAGGTGGAAATTTCCTTGTCCAGCAGTGCCAGAAATTGCTAGTCGAGGGGATGCCCAACTTGTATCAGTTCAGTTGAATGCCTGGCCGAAAGGGACTGCACCATCAACCGTTCGCATTGGTAGACCATCTTCTCGCAAAGGGGGAACGCCAACAGCCGAGCTTGTTCCGGGTTCAGCAAATTCGCAAGCTCCTTCTGAAGCAGAGCAAAGGACTGGTCAACCAGGAGCTTGAAATCAGGCTGTCTGCCCAGCTGCCTGGCCACTAGTGACCATCGGTTTAAGAGGATGTGATGAGCCAGGCACATGAGGGTGAACAGGTTAAGGATCGATCGCAGAGCTGAGCCTTCGGCCAAGCCCAGCCTTTGGAAGAGAGTTCCTTCTGCAACCTTTGAGTCACTCAGCCGAGAGTCCCCCAAGATAACGGCGTGAACCTGCACCAGCTGTTCTCGAGGCCGGACCTCCAGCCTAGCAGCCGCCCAGTCTACCTGCCCTGCCTCCTGCAGCAACTCGATGACCTCGGGCATGATGGTCTGCCCCTTGCCCCACAAAAAGTTGAGATACTTAAAGGCCAGCTCTTTGTTGCTGTGAGAGGACACGGCCCGCAGCTGCTTCAAGTCGGGGCATTGCCCGAGCTGGTCCAGTTGCTCACGCAGCTTGGCCTGCAGGTCGTACTGGATGCGTTCTTCGTATTCGCACAGGTGGTCGTACAAGACCGTCCGGTGCGTGTAGGTGGGGAGTTGCTGCCGCCGTGCCTGCAGTTGCCGCAGAGTGGTGAGCATCAGCCTCGGCTCCATGGGGTAGGTACCTAGCTCAGGAAGATGTTTCAACACAACAAACAATTTTTGAGAGGAGGCATGCATCTCCCGTAGCTGCTTGCTGTGGACCAAGTTGCCCTTGCAGGCTGCGACACAGGAGCGGCACTCCGCCACTTCTTTGCGCATGTCTTCAAGCCTGAGCCGATACGCCTTAGGTTTCGCCAGCAGCTGGTCGACCTCCGGGCCGGCCAGCAACGCCAGCCTCCTGACCAGGTCATTACAGTCATTCTCGATCTGGATCAACCCCTTCTAAAAGTCCTTCCTGGAGGCAGTGCTAGAATACTGCACGATGGCCTCCGTCAAGAACCTGCCGAGGCTGAACCCAGCCGCATGCATGCCCAGCTGCTCATGGCGGGCCACAAAGGACTCTGCCTCCCTGCTGAGCTCATGCATTAGAATCAGTCCTCTAAATGGGCGATCAGATGGTCCAGCTTTAATCCTTCCCGGATTGCTGGCTTTTTTAGCATCATGGAGTGCATGAAGGCCAGCCTGCTGTTACGGGTGGCACGCCAGCCCGCCGCCCGCTCCTAGTGCGTTACCTCGCAGGGCAGGTCGAAAGAGGGCTGCTTGCGGGGGCGTACCTCTTTGCGCAGTCGGAGTGGACGAGGAGCCGGCTTCCTCACAGATGCCGAGTTAATAACCGGCAGTTAGATGACCTCGCCATCGCCCCACTCCCTACGGGAATGCGGCTTGAACCCCTCGAAGAGCCGGAGCTGCCCCTGCGACAGCTTCTTCTTCATCATTGAAATAATGCCAAAGTCAGGCCTGCAGGTTCTTTATCATCCCGAAGAGCATGTTCTCTTCGGCCTCGCCGAGATGCGAGCCCTCCTCGCCCAGTTCTTCGGCGATTATGGCCCGCAGCCCTTCCAGCACCGGCTTGTTCTCGAAGAAGTCTTTGTGCTACTCTGCGATCTGCATCAGCATTGTCTGTGGGGGCGGGCCTTGGCCTGCTTCGTCGGGCTAGCTCTCGTCCAGCAGTCCGGGGTCGATCATGTACAGCAACTGCAGAAGGCCGACAGTCAGCAGTCCGATCACAAACCCGACCCCGAGCCCGGCCATCGCCATGTAGAAAAGCTGCTGGGAGTAGGCCTGCGGGGTCACTTCGATGCCAGAGGGCCGAAGCGTGGACACCATCATGATTGCTGTGAACACGGCCGCGCCGGCCGGGACCAGCTGGCTGACGAAGCTGAGGGCAGGGTCGAAGTACCGGTAGTGTATGGCGGCAGGGAGTGGCTCTGCCAGCTTGGTCTCGAACTGCTGGCGGTCGAGCCCCATACTGCGCACGAATGACGAGTTGGCGCAAAGCGTAAAGACCGCCCCGCTGAGCCAGCCCACGAACAGCGCCAGCACGGGCGTGGCCAGCAGATGGGCGTAGAGGGAGATGGTGGTGCTACCGACAATGCTCATGACCATCATGTCGGTGGCAGTGAGCTAGCCGTTGATCAGGTGCGAGGTCACGAAGGCAGAGATGTTGCTGCCGAACTGTCCGAGCAGCAGGTTCAGCAGCATCCGGGTGTCATTGCCTGCCAGCAGGTAGGGGATGTAGACCATGTTGAAGATCGATCCGATTGTGCTTAGCGCGCTTTGCTAGACCGGCGCCAGTAGCTTGTTGTAGGAGCGCCGGCTGATGTACCGGCCCAGGAAGCTGGTCAGCACTAGGCCCACCATACCCGCGTAGATGTGGTCGTTGAACAGCCCTCCCTTGTCAACCACCACGAAGGTCGACTCCAACAGCAGCAACAGCGCGTACCCCAGGGCGACCATGACCGTGATGACGCAGAGGGCGAGGGCAGACACCTTGCTGAGCAGAGGAGACAGCACGTAGAACACTCCGCCACTGAACCCAAGGCTTTGGAACAGCTAGTCAGACTACAATTCTTTGCCAATGGCTAATTTGAGGGGATAGAAAAGCTGCTGTGCCATGGCCTGCAGGGCCACCGCTAGTAGCAGACTCGGCCATTCGAATTTCTAGTCGGTGATGCTGGACAGGGCGTTGCCCATCAGAGCCAGCACCAGCCCGTAGAAGTACTGCTCGAGGTGCTAGCTGGGCTGGCCAGCCTTGCCCGGGAAGTAGAAGGGCACCAGCACGGCCACCTGCAGTGCCAGAAAGGACAGCTTGCCAGCCCAGCCGACTCTCCTGCCCTGCGGGATAATCATTCATCACTAGCCTGTCTCCTCCTTCAATTATCTAATCGCATATCGCAACGGCATCAGGGCTGGCGATGGCGAATAACTAAATGAATTTTTGTGGCAGCAGACCCCCCAAGCAGGTCTGGAGGATGGACTTGCTTGACCGGCTCGGTGACTCTGCCCTTGAGGGGTGTCTCAAGTGCGAGGCCTATGATGTCCGCGTCGAGCAGCTGGAGACCCGCATTGCTCATGAACGCAAGGTTTTCGAGGCCAAGCTGGGCGAACTCCGAGAGCAGGAGACCGACCTAAAGCTGCGCTGCCACCGGCGAAAGGAGGAAATCGACTGGCTCAGCCGGATCCTCGAGGACGTGACTCGCCACCTCGGATGAGAACGACTCCGCAGATTATTTATATGGATTTCGACCCGCACGCAGTGCTGCAACGCATCCGGGGGCAGGACACGCAGTCCCGCCTGGAAGGCTCGCACCTAACCGACTCGGCCAGCCAGGACCGCATCAAGTTCCTGGAGGACCAGGAGCTGCGCCTCCGCGAGATAATTAACGACCTGCGCAAAGAGAACACTGGGCTAAAGATTGAGCTGCTACAGATCAAGAAGGAGCTGGAGCGCCAGGACCACGAGCACAGTCCTGGCCCCAACACCAGCCGCTCCGAGTCCAGGGAGCTCCCTACCAAGCGCAGGAACATCATCGCCCGCATCAACCAGGTCACCGAGGAGTCCACCCTCTCCTACGAGATAAAGTAGCAGCAGCCCCTGCACCCGCTGATCCAGCCGCTGGAAGGGCTGTCTGCCGAGCGGCTGCAGCGGCTGCGGGAGCGCACGGACGGCGAGCGGCCGCCGCTGCTGCTGCTGCACCTGCTGCGGCAGGCGGGCGTGTCTGCCCCCGGCGAGCTGCGAGTGCGGGCGGAGGGTCTGCAACCCTGATTTTAAAAAGGTCATACCGAGATTTGAACTCGGATTATTGGATTCAGAGTCCAATGTGCTAACCATTACACCATACGACCTGGCTGCCTTCTCTCCAGTCTTAATTATGAACACTGATAATGTAACTCACACGCGCCACATGCCCCGCAAGAGCAAGCAGAAGATCTGCTTCCTGGACGCCCTCTCTCGCAAGGAATTCTCGATGGAGCTGTTCGACTGGACCAGTATCCGAGAGCTCAAGTACAAGCTCAGCGAGGCGATCGCACTCTCACCTGAGAATATGCGGTTGGTCTACAAGAACGTTGAGCTCAAGCACCTCGGCAAAACCCTGCTTGAGTACCGGGTCAAGGAACGCCCGCCTATTACAATCAAGCCTTCACACCGGCTCGAAGAAACTATTGGTGTCATCGAGTCCTACCAAATCTTCATTCTGAAGGCAGAGCCGCTGTAGGTCAGGGCCCTCCTGGAGGAGGTGGAGAGTGGATTCCGGTCCAAGCAGATGCCCCAGCTCGCCGAGGAAGGCACTTCGGGGGCTTACTTCATATCTAACTACGAACGAAAGAAGGTGGCCATCTTCAAGCCGTTCGATGAAGAGCCGTTTGCACCCAACAACCCGCGCGGTATGACTGGCGAGCTGGGCCAGCCCACTCTGCGCGACGGCATCCTGTCGGGCGAGCAGGCCACCCGCGAGGTGGCTGTCTACCTGCTCGACCAGCAACAGTTCCATGGGGTGCCAGTCACCACCTACGTGCAATTTTACCACCCCAAGTGGCAGCGGGACACAGAGGCCGACATCCCCCTCATAAAGAAGAAAAGCGCAGTATCGACTCTGTAGGGCCGCAAGCCCGGCAAGGTCAAGCACGGATCCCTGCAGGCCTTTGTAAATTGCATCGGCTGTGCCCAGGACTTCTCGCCTCGCAAGTTCGAAGTCTAGGATGTGCACCGGATCGCCATCCTTGACATCCGGGTGCTCAACGCGGACCGTAATGAAGGGAACATTCTTGTGAAGGAGGGTCGGCAGAAGGGCGTCCTGGGCCTGGCGCCGATTGACCACGGGCTCAGTATCTCTGCGGTGCCGAAGATCTGCGCCCACGAGGTTGTGTGGATGGACTACCCGCAGGCCAAGTCCCCACTGTCGGAGAACTCCCTGGCCTTCATCGAAGCCATAAACCCGAAGGAAGACGCCTAGCTGCTACGCAACAAGCTGGGCTTCCGAGAGATCTGCCTGCGGAATTTCCGGTGTGCCTAGATCTTCATCAAAAAGTGTGCCGAGCACGGTCTGACTCCTCATGAGATGGGGCTCTACCTCTACCGCCAGGAGGACGAGGAGATGGACTACAACGAGCCTAGCGAGTTCGAGAAGATCCTGGAGGAGAGCGAGCAGCTTTATAATCTGGCCAGTGAAGACCCGGGCATCCACAGTAAGCTGCTCAGGCTGAAGCTGCAGGCCATCCCTGAGGAGGAAGAGCTGGAAGAGCCCCGCTCGCCAGTGCGGCGCATGGTGCGCCACCTGTCCGAACCGCACCTAAGCAAACCCGCGCGAAAGGACCGCAAGCTGAACCGGAAGGTCACAGGTCTGTCAAAGAAGTAATCCGGCTCGAACTAGAACGCCTGGGACGAACTGTTCTACGACCATTTTTCGTCGCAGCTGGAGTTCTTCCTGCTGGAGAAGGACAAGCTCAAGAAGCGCCGCAGGGCCCGCTACATGAGCGAGGACATGGAATGACCATTTTGATCTCATTCCGGATGAGTGATGATTATTGGGGGGGTGTCATCAGGCCTTGCCCAGCTTCTCGAGGGCGTTCTGCTTGTTCTTGAGGAAGAGCTTCTGCGTGGGCTCGCACTGGATGGCCTGCTCGTACGCCTTCAGGGCGTTCTAGTACTGCCCCATTGTGTAGTACGTGTTCCCCTTGTTGTTGAACGCGTTCGCGTAACGCGGGTTTATACCGATCGCCTGGTCGTAGCTCTTGAGGGCGTCCTCGTACTTGTGCATGCCGTAGTAGGCGATCCCCATGCCGTTGTATGCCCCTGCGTCGCTGGCGTTCATCGAGATGGTCCTGCGGTAGCACGCCAGCGCCTCCTCGTACCGGCCCATGTCCGACAGCACGTTGCCCTTGTTGTTCCAGGCAAACGAGTAGTTCGGGTCCAGCCGCAGTGCCTCGTCGTAGCACTTGAGGGCGTTCGGGTAGTCGTCGATGGAGTAGTAGCAGACGCCCTTCGAGTTGTGGCATTTTGCGTTGTCAGGCCTGATCGACAGTGCCCGGATGTACATCTCCAGGGCCTCGTGGTACTTGCGCTGCCGGTAGAGCTATTCCGCCCGGGAGTAGAAGCCCTCGAACTCGAGGCTGCGCGCGTCGGAGGTGTTCTTGTGACTGGTGAGGGAGGGACTGGCTGCTGGAGGCGATCGAGCCGGCCTCTGACTCGGCCAGCTCAGGCTCCATCTTGCGGCGGATGCGCTCCTCGAAGTTATGCTTGGTGTCGATGACCTCCGTGGGCTTGCTCTCGATGAGGGCCACCTTCTCAGCCTCGTGGTAATTGGAAAGGTTCCATTTCTTGTCCTCGATCTCGATGAAGTGCTTGAGCGGCTGCAGGTTCTGCAGGGTGGGCTATCCCGAACTGTACTTCCGGAAGAGCAGGGAGTTGTCCAGCTGGTGAACGATCTTCTCGAGCTCGTTGAGCATGGTGCGAATTTCGACCATCTGCCCACAGAAGCTCTTGATTTCTTCCATGGGCTTTTCGTCGACCTTGCTGCGGGCCAGGCTCGAGTAGGCCTCCCTCGCCTGGGCAGGGGTGAAATTGGGGAAGAGGCTGTTTTTGACCTTGTCCATGCTCAGCTTGGTCTCGTGGTCGAGGTTGCCGTAGGTGCGGTTGACCAGGTTAGCCTCGAGGAATCGGGCAGAGTCCGCGAACTTCATGTCGAGGCTGGACTTGGTCTTGCGGAAGAACTCCCGCAGCTGCTCCCGAAGAGTGTTCTTCTCATAGCCGATCTACTCGAGGCTGGTTGGCATCTCGTAGATCTCGAGGTAGAGGGACTTGAAGTGGTCGATGTCGATGAAGTCCTGCTTGTTGTGGTTGTGCAGCTCCTGGATGCAGACCTCGCAGCAGGCCGACCTCTCCAGCGGGCATTCCTTGGATACACACAGTTTTACGAACTTCTTGCAGTGCAGCTCGCAGAACTCGACGGGCCGGTGCTGGTGGTACTCAGCCATGCACTTGACACAGCCCAGCTTGGCGGGCACCTTGCACAGGGGGTCGATGCAGGCCTGGAACATCCGCAGCTTGTGCAACGGACACTCCCGGATCATGTCGTACCGCTCATGCGGCACGTCGTTGTGCTGGTGGTTGTCCTGGGTGCAGTCCGGACAGATAAGGTTGTCGCCGCAGTCTTAGAAAAGACAGAGGCGGGTGGCCGGCTTGTGATGGAAGGGGCAGATGGGCAGGTCAGGGTTGTCGAGGGACTCGATGCCGATGGCGTGCAGGTGCTCGCCAATCAGATCGGTCGTCTTCATGAAGTTGTAGTACTTCTTCACCTTGCCTTCACTTCCTTCCATTATTATATCTGGGCATGCTGGTTATCAAATCCATTTCCGCACGGCTGCAGCGCGACACCGCCCTGCTTGCCGCCATGGACCCCTACGTCCAGCTGCAGTCCCACACCCTCCTCCTCCGGGGGTAAACCTGCCACGCCGGCGGCACTGCCCCCACCTTTTCCGACTGCTTCAGCTTCAAGGAGGACGGCAACTACTTCAAGATCGAGCTGTACGACGAATGCACCCTCGGCTCTGACAAACTGATCGGAGGTGCGATCGTGGACTGCACCCGCTACCAAGAAGTCCCCTAAACCACCCAGATTGGTATGCTCGATGACCAGACAGAAAACATCCCCCTGTTCTATGAGGACGAGGAGGTGGGCAGCCTGAAGGTCAGTA
>NW_026262810.1:0-49743 GCF_025434085.1 Hippocampus zosterae
TACAAGGCCTCTTTCGCCGTCTTTGCACTTTCGGCCTTTTTGCGGTTGCGCTCTAGCTGCCTTCGAGATTACTCACGGCCCCAGTTCTTCTCGCTTTCGTACCGGGCTCGAAACGAGTCGCTCTGCCTTTGAAAAACATTCTTCAGCTCCTCAAGACTGATGTTGGCCTGGGTAAGCCGATCGTTCTCCCTTTCGAGCTAGCGGTTCCTGGCCAGCAGCTGGCTGTAGCTCTCCTGGTACTTTTCCAGCAAGTGGGGGGACGAGCTAGCTTATGCCGGCGGGTTGAAGTGCAGTCGCGGGATTTGTGGCATTATTGTATTCGAATCAAAGCCTCAGTGGCTGAGCAATCTATCTGCCACGCCCTCCAGATCGTCTCGGACGAAGCACAGGCACTCCAGGAAGCTCGAGTAGGCCAGCGGAAAGGCTTCCACCAGCTTTTCCTTCAGTGCCGGCAGGGAAGATGCTTCCCCGAAGAACTGCTCGACCAGGTGGAGACTGGCATCCAGGCGCTTGAGATAACTTTTGCCGAGAACATTTTTGGATTTGACCAAGGAAACCACCTCCGAACGGTCTCGAGCAAGTAAAGCAGCCACCTTGCGGCCTGCTTCAGCCGGGCTATGGCTTCCTTCTCGCCCTTGCCTTACTTGACCGGCCGCAGCAAGCGCAGAGGAGCCTCCTGCTTTTTCTTCGCTTTGGGCCAGACCAGCTGCACGACCCGCTCGAGCAGACAGTAGCAGTGCGCCTACAAGCACTTCTGGATCAGCATCTTCACATGCAGGGGGCTGGCTATGAGAGGCTCAAGAGCCTGACAGTGTTCGAGCAGGGTGTTAACTGACGTGACCTGCAGGTTTGCGTTCTGTAACCAGTCCTCCTCGAAGATTTTGGGAAAAGCTGTTCTGCACAGGGTCGCAGCACCCCAGCCCGCAATTTAGTGGGCCAGTTGCCCTGTGAACTCAGCGATGCCTGCACGAGCACCAGGTTGAGCTGGTTGTCCAGTCGCTCGTTCAGAAGGGTCGACTGGAGGGACAGTAATCTTTGGTTTTCGAGGCCTCGAGCAGTACGGTGTTGAGGTTGTTCATGATCAAGATTCTTCCCTCGATCATCAAATCGAAGTCCAGTCGCTTGAGGCCCTCGGGGACTACCTCGCGAAGGCCTGTGAGAATGCCCTCCACCATCGACACGATGAAATTCAGAAACAGTTCGCCTCGCAGCTTCTCCGACAAGAAGGTGATCTGCTCGTTGATGTTCGGAACAGGTCCAGAGGGAAGTTCGAGCGCAGAGGCGAGCCTGCCTCGACCAGCGACTGCAGCAGAGCAGGTTCTGTGAATTCCTCGAAGTCCGGCAACGTAGGCGTTGCGGGTCTGGCGAGGATGAAGTCGTAGAGGTGCTCGATGAAGGTCGGCATATGCTGCTGCACCTTTATCTTGAGTTCTTCAAAGCACCCTGTGGCCCCCTCCGCTCCTGCTCATTACAGTTTAGTAGTCCTCGATCCAGGCCAGCAGGCTCGTCAGGTTGCCGAAGTTGCTCAAGATCTTGTCATGATCCTCCATGAAGGGCTGCAGACGCCTCTCGAATGCCTCGCGGTAGACCCGGCCCCACACTGTCCGCCATTGCGTAGCGGGGGTCGACAACTGCCCGCCGCCTCGACCAGCGTGGCCATGTCGCCAATCATGAAGGTGCTTTTGGTCACGATGTCCATGATGTCTTACGGCTGGTCTTGGAGTGCCTTCTCGAATTTATCATCCACCTTTTCCTTGATTCGTTACAGGATCTGCCCGAATACGGAAGGCTGTTTCTATAGGGCGCGCAACTAATCTAGCTAGACCAGGGACTGTGCGAAAGCGGCCAGAACCTTGGCCGCTTTCGGTAAAGCCCGATCATGCCCGATAGACGGGTCACAATTTTGTCCGTCAGGAGTTTCTCGAATCCTTCGAGCACCTCAAACTCGCGAAGCAGTACCTAAAGGCCTTCGCTCTGCACCTCTCGGGCCAGGCTGTCTCTGAGCCGAGCCATCTCAAGCAGCTTGGTGGCGGCCAGATGAGGCTGATGCTACTGGGCCAGCAAAGCCTCAGGCGGCTACTCTCCTCATGAAAGTGAAAGACTACCTTGAGGCGTCAAGGGCCTGGCCGAGTCTCTCTTTGAAGAGCAAAAGGGCTCGAACCCACGCAGCTGCTCATAGAACGCCTTCTTCCTGCTGCCAGTAGCTGTGCAGGCCCTGCATCTCCTGCCGGATCGTCAGCAGCTCGTGCCCTGCCTCTTCGATGAACTAGCGTGAGCTGTTGATGCTCAGCACGTGTCTGCGAATGTAGGCGTCCAGGTCCGAATCCGCTTGCAGCTGCTGCGCCTTGAGCGTGGCCCTCAGCCGGGCAGGTTGTCCGGGTTGATGTTGGAGCGGTCCTCGAAGATCGGTTGTAAGGTGGCCTGCACTTCCGGGTGAGACTCGTCGAACCTTTCCATAATTCTTATTTTGGATGCAAGAAAATTTTCAGTGTCCTGTCTGCTTCGAGCTGTTCCTGGACCCTGTGACCATCAGCTGCGGGCACACCTTTTGCCGGAGTGCCTGCTGTAAGTACTGCGAGTGAACAAGGAACTGCCCAACCTGTCGCAAACCCTTTGAATCCCACGTCACAGGGTTCGCCCCCAACGTGTTGCTTACACAATTGATTGAAGAGAAGCACGGGCCTGAATTGTAGCAGCGGAGGGCGAACAGACGAAAAGAATAGGAAAAGCCTATTCCCTTTCTACGCCTCAACGAGAGTATGGCAGTGCCCATGCCGTTCAACCGCACCCCGCTCAACGACATCCACCTCGAGCACAAGAGCCAGCTGGTCATCGGTCTGGACTAGGAGACAGGCGTGTTGGGGTAGTCATCGTGCATTCGCACCACTCCCGGATGTTCATGGGACTGCACACGGTCACCTACTGGAACGTCCAGCCTGTCTCGGAGTGGCTCTCGCTTGCCTGCTGCCGCGAAATCGTAGTCGAAGCTGAACCCCTGAGCCGCCACGCAGATGCTTTTAAGGAAATGGACTACAGCATGATCACTCTTCTGCACAATCACCCCAAGCGGGAGCAGATCATCGCCCTGCTTTCCGCGAGGGCGGGCGGGCGAAGTGCTGGTCACGCAGGACCCCCACCAGAAGATGTGGAACTACGCAGGGCTGCTGCTCGACCGGAATGCGCAGATCCGGCTGGTGTGCTAGAAGGACCGACTTGAGAACAGGGTGAGGGACATCGCAGAGCTGGTGCGAAAAGAAGGAATGCACTGGCTGATAAAACTGGACAGCAAGGCAGGCGAGTGGAAGGAGCTGGCCCTGATCCTGGCGATCATGGTGCTGGCGGGATGCTATCACTATTTCTCGTGATCGAGCTAATAGATATTCCATGGTCGAGACAGACTTCCACTGGCTGGCGCCCTCGAAGAGCAGCTCGATCAGCTGGCCTACAAGCCGAGGACATCAAGTTCACTATCATCGACTCTGCTGGCACCCCATCCGCAAACCGCATCTTCTACCATACCGATTATTACGACCCTTAGGAGCGGAGGCCCTCACGGCCTTGCGAGAACGCATACTGGAAGCAGGCAGCCCTGTTGAGCCGGCCCACATCCTGCTGCGGTTTGTGTATGCGGGCCGTTTCGATCCTGTACAAATTTGGGATCGTTACAAAGAGCGGATTAGTTGGAAGAGCAACCCTGCGATCATGACCCCCTCAGCCAAGAGCGTGCAGCTGCTGAAAGAGGGCATCATGTACGTCTTTGGGCGGACCGGCAGCTGAGGCCGGTGTTGATAGCCAACGCCCGCAAACTGAACCTGAAGGACTACAGCAATGAGGACTATTACACAGCCATCGACCTGCTGCTCGAGACTGTGATAAAGTGCATGTTCGCTGCCGGGACGGGTCGAAGAGCTGGGTGATCATTATGGACATCGACCACGCTGGCCTCTGGGACGTGGACCTGCGGGCGGGCATCAACCTGTTCCTGAGCATATCCCGTGTGTTCCCTACCTACATGGAGCGCATCCTGCTGCTGAACCCCTTTCACTCTTCATCCTCAAGGCCACCGACTTCATCCGCCAGAAGATCGAGGTGGTCACTGAGTAGAACTGGGGTCGGATTCGCGAGATGATTCCAGACGACCAGCTCTAAGAGAAGTACGGTGGCGCGCTCAGGAACGAGAGGGAGTTTTGGCCTATTAGCAAGCGCTTCCAGACTGCAGTCGATCTGTCATACCACACTGTGATCAATAACGACTCCCTATTGGAGGAGGAGGGCCCCCAGCCTCCTGTCAGCTCGTAGTCGCAAGGCGAATAGTCCT
The DNA here is from genome assembly GCF_025434085.1 of Hippocampus zosterae. Taxonomy (NCBI): domain Eukaryota; kingdom Metazoa; phylum Chordata; class Actinopteri; order Syngnathiformes; family Syngnathidae; genus Hippocampus; species Hippocampus zosterae. Next base: position 4,319 of record NW_026262810.1, read on the forward strand.
GGTGCGACTGGCAAATGTCTTCAGCAATGAAAAGGGTTCAGATTTCATCGATTTCAAGAAACTTGTCATTATGACCTTTCTCGGCTGAGGTCTCAGGCTTGGGAGTGTCGGCCTTGACGGGGCTTCTTGTTCACCTTTCCCCCAGCCCCACCACCCTGCCAGAGACTTCGATTTCTCATATCCTTTCGAAAGTCCTTGGCTGACTCCGCTCCATAGTCCCCGAAGCTTGTCCTGCGGCCTGACCACCACTGAGTGAATGCTGGGCAGGCTTGAAATTGCCTGTGAAATCTTAGCAGGCACGCCTGTGGCCCGGACAAGATTGAGTCCTTGCTCCCCCTTGGCCCAGACGATTTCCCAGGGTGTTGAGGCGCATTGCTCTCGCAGTTCAGCCAGCTTCCTGGCGTACTCGTCCAGGAAGGAGTTGGCATTTTTGAGGTGTTCGCCTTCCTTGCGACAGGAATCGATGAGCAGGCGCATGTCGAGGACAACTCTTGCTTAAAGACTCCTTGTATTGGCCAGTTGCTCCACAGTCATCTCCTGCAGCACCGCTCTTTCCATCTATCAATGCGTTTATACGAATACAGGTGTTTGTATACGATTCTGAATTTCTGGCGCCTGATATGAACTACGGTAAGCGTTTTCACTATTATTCAAGTAAAGCATGTATGAATTCACGGATCCCGAGGAAATGCTTATCCCTGACCTGCATTGCCAATGCGGGCAGTTGCTGCGCAACTCATACCTGCAGGGCTGCGGCCACACCCTCTGCGAAGGCTGTCACAAGGTTTCAAAATGCCTCATCTGCGGTAAGGCCTGCAAAAGCAGCGTGCCAGACTACTTCGTGTCCGCGATGATCGCAGGCTCAAGGTGCGCTGTGTGCGGGCTGGCTGCCACTGGCAGGGCGCACTTGACGAATATGAGGTACACGAAGACTCCTGCAAGCCCGTGAACGTTTCCGATTTCTGTAAGGGAGTGCTGGGGTTGATCAGTCAGATGATCGAGCCGGACCCCGAGGAGAAGAAGGGCAAGTCGCTGAGCATGCCCGAGGAGGGGGCCGAGGAACTGAGGCTGAAGGTGGATGATTCATGACAAGATCATCGACATGATTTTTTTTGCCACCTTGCCCACGGTATCCACTTGACTATCGCGATCGAAATAAAAAATCCGAATAATATGTACCTTAAATATTTGAAATACCGCGATTAAAATTGTTTTATCTGGACCGTTTATGACACAGTTTTATTACGCTTCTTTGAGAACTAGTTGTTCGAAGTATGGATGGATGATGGTCTACATCAGCTCCTCCTGGTCCTTGGCCTCCATGAGCAGCCTTCTGGTAACTTCCATTAGAATGCACCCAAAGTACTATTCTGAAAATCATCTTTCTATTCCTCTGTTATTCTTATTTGCGTAATGCTTGCTACCTGCGGCTCTTCTCCTTCAAGTAGGCCGATAGCAAGCGTCCCAACACTCTGGCTGTACGGCCTTCGTACAATGCCTTAACATTATTGAGCAAGGGCACGAGAGGTCTTTTGGCCGTGACCCTGCTTTCGGCCAGCAGCAGCTTCGTCATCCAGCCTGGAATGTCCCCGCCCTGTTTTTGGGCTTGCTGCGCGCGATGATTAGCTCGTAGATTCGTCTCCGGTAGCCATCGTTATCCGATATCGCCAGGATCTAGCGCTAGGCATCTCGCGGAACGGTCGTGCTGGGCCAGGCCGAGAGCGAGGATGACTGCATTGCGGATGGTGTGCACACCCGCAGTCGTCCATGTTGCTCTGCTGCGATGCACTCTCATTCACCATACGCAGGGGCCTCGAGTGGTGAAAGGCTCCTCCTTGACATATTTCTCAAGCTAGATCCTGAGGTGGATTCATTCTGCAGCACTGGCTTGGAGTTGTAGAGCGAAAGGGCAGTGCTGGAGTGGAGGTCGACGAGGACAGTCAGCCAGTGCACCCCATGGTGGTTGTAGGTGAAGATCAAGTAGCGTCTGGCCTAGGTGAGCCCAGTGCACTTGAGGGTCAATTCTGAGTCGGTGACGATGTCGTAGAGGTCGCTTGGGAAGGGCCTTCAGGATGGCCGGCTTCACGATCTTCATGTGAGTGGAGTTGAGCATTTCTTAGGGGATAGTAGCTAAAGGTCATTCTTGCTAATGCCAAAGGTCTCAACTCCAGGTACTAGTTGAGCTTGATGTGAGCCAGCTGCTCGAAGGGGGGTGCGCAGGGGGGCCAGCGCAGCCCTGCAGTTGGCCGACCTCTTCTTCCAGGCTTGGCACAGTCGGGCCAGTCGCGCCCTCTATTCTGACAATGACATCATTAATCAATGGTCTTGAATTCAGCCAGACTTTGCTCCAGTTTTGCCAGGAATTCGTCGATCTAGTGCTACCTCATCCCTAGTCCACACCACCCACGCCACGTTACCCACCCAGGTAAGGCAGTGAGGGGTATGCTTCTACGTGGCTTGCCGTAGTTGGTGAAAGGGTGTCCAAAGGTGAGCCCTGGCTATTTGAAGCCGATCACGCGGTGCCCCATGACTTGCCGACTGTAGAGCAGGGATCCTAGCCGGGTTGCCTTTGCCCGGCAAGTTTGAGCGTGACCGCCATCGAAATGGTGTTCTATGGGGTTTCAAGCATCCGCTCTCCGTGCTTTTCCATAAATCCTGACAGCTTTACCTCAGCTTTCAGCAACAGCCAGCCGATCCTGCAAGATCCGCTGCCAGCCGGTCCTGGCCCCATCTCTAGCAGGGTGATGAACAGGTCGACCACCCCATTCGCAGAGGCGCGGCCAGGGTAGGTCTCGCTGATGCGCTTGAGAAAGGCCTTGTCCTGGCAGAAAAGCAGAGAGGAGCCGACTGGGCACCATGAAATTCTTGTCAGTGCTCTGGACGACAGCAGTGACCTCGCCGGCGGCCAGGGCCCTGGTCAGGAGCTTGCTGATCCGAGGGCATTGCAGACCGTAGCGCATTGTTATAACATGGAAGACTTTATGCTTAGCCGCGACACGAGCCAGTCATCGACTAGATCTGGCGTTCTGGGGGCGAAGCAACTTGTCGTCGAAAAGATAGCCAGCACGTTTTCTTGCCCCAGCTCTGCCACCTTCTTTTCAATGGCTTCAAGGTCAGTAACTAGTTGATCTCCGACTATCCGTCCTTCTACAACCACAGGAGTGAGCCCGGCCGATATGATCGCCTTGAGACAAGTTTTTTGGTCGATCCCTGCTCCAGACCACGTGCTTGGCACCCGGCCGCTCCTTGCTCAACGCAGAAATGTCAGCAGCAGGGCCATGCCTGTAGCAAGAGGCAAAAACAACACTTTTTCAACTTCGATGCCAGCCACTTGGATGGCGTGCCGAGCCAGCCGCTAAGTTAGTTTTACAAGCAGGATGACCCTGCTGCCTTAGGCTGGGTGGCTGCTACATCCCCGCTGCGGCCTATGCCATGGCTCATTCCGAAGTGCCTCTCTTGAACCATCACAGAAAAGACTCTACCTCGCCTCCACGCCCTCTTCCAAGCGCCCACCTTACCGTAAATTGTTCGTGTCATGATCGCCAGTTCGTTAAGGATCGCCCTGATTGTCAGCTGGTCGACTGGCTCCTACGGGAGCCTGCCTTCGTTGAGCAAGCGAGAAAAGAGCTTGGCGCGGGCGGCCAGCGAGCCCTCAGCGACCTGCAGGAAGGACTTGTCGATAAGTTGACTGGCAGCCTTTATCGATTTTTCAGATAGCATATGACACAATTTAAATCATGGGCTCACTGTCGGAAAGCTGTTGTCCTGAACCTAAGCAGTCTGAGGTTCGTCTGGTAGTCCCCGACCATGTCTAGGAAACGCCTCTGGTCGCACTCCCAGACGAAAAGAAGGCTCGGCCCAAGTCTGAGCGGACGGCCGATGGAGTTGAAGGACTTCGTGCAGCTAAAGGAAATCGGGAAAGGTGCCTTTGGAATGTGTGGCTGGTGAAGCTGCGCAACGAAGAAAAGTGCTACGCGATGAAGGTGATGAAGAAGGAGGAACTGCAGAAAAGTACCTGCTGAACAATGTGCTGCTGGAGCGGAATATCCTCCTCTAGGCTCGGCATAACTTCATCGTGAAGTTGAAGCATTCCTTCCAGAACTCGACTTTCCTGTACATGGTCATGGAGTACATCGAGGGCGGAGACCTTTACTTCCTACCTTAAGAAGGAGCGCAAGTTCGGAGAGGATGTGGCCCGTTTGATCTTTGCAGAGACTCTCTTGGCGATCGAGTTCTTGCATTCCCAGAACATCATCTACCGTGACCTCAAGCCGAGAACATTCTGGTCTGCCCTGACGGCCACATTCAAGCTCGCAGACTTCGGGCTTTCCAAGCAAGTGCGCTTCAACGAACTGACCAAGACCTTCGCGGGTACTTCAGAGTACCTGGCCCCAGAGGTGGTCAAGAAAAGAGTTACGGGCCGGCTGTTGACCTGTGGGAGCTCGGGATCTTCCTGTACGAAATGCTGAAGGGCGAACCTCCCTTCACGGACAGCACGGGCCGCAACCACGAAAAGATCCATGAGCAGATCATCAAGGGCTGCATCTCCTTCACCCCGAACTTTTCACCCGAAGCACGGGACCTGATTGAAAAGCTGTTACGAAACGACCCTGCGGAGCGACTAGGGGCACGGAGCATGGATCACGTGAAGACGCATCCATTCCTCGCAGACTTGGACTGGAACGCCCTGAACCGCAAAGAGGTCAGTTCGCCCTTCCTGCCGATCGCCAGCAAATACATCGAGATAAAGAAGCGAGGCGGCAAGCCGATCAAGGAAGAGCAGTCAGCCGCGCCGCAGGAGGCGATCGACGTCAAGGGGTTCGACTACACGGACCCCAACAGCTACAACGCCTTACGACAAGTTCTGAGCGAGAGATTTGTGTTTAAATGGAATTTTGTGGAAGCCAGTCTAGGAAGAGAGAGTCCATCCGTCGCCAGAAGGCCAGTGTCCTCACTCGCGAGGACCAGCACTTCATGAGCCAGCGCGGGTACCTGTCGGTCTGCAAGGACTCCAGCAGGGTCGATCACCTGTGCGAGCGCAGCACGGAAAAGCCAGTCCCGCTTCCAGAGCGGACAAATCCTCCTGCCCGTGGAGCGCATCCAAATAGATGGGGAGAAACGCATTATACCTAAAAAATCAATCGCCAGCAAGAATTCTTCCAAGAAAAAAATCTAGTTTCATAGTTACGCTGTCGACAATTTAATTCGCAGGCCCTGCCCCGCCGTTTCGAGCCGGACTGGCCCCAGCCGGTCGAGAGCCACGAGCTGTGGGACGGAGCGTCTAACAGCTCGAGCTGCATTCGCACAAGGACGGCACCCTCATCAAGCAAGCAAAAAGAGCCTGATTGACTTGCTCTGAATGGATAGCAAATATTAATGAAAGTTGATTAAACTTAAAGATCCAATTCATCCATGGCACGCTTAGCGAGACCATCTAGGGCCAGGGGGCGGCCGACCCGATGCTGCTCGCCAGCGGGCTGGCCACAGTCGGGCTGGCCACAGTCGGCTGGCCGACCTCGACTCCATCTAGGTCTGGCAGGCCCTCTGTAACAGGCGCATGCTAGAGCAGACCATTGGAGAGCCGCAGCTGCTGCAATACCGCCTGCGCAAAGTCTCTGCGTAATGTTGCAGCTTATCTCGGCTCGAAACAATCTGTGAGAGCACAAAGCCTATTCTCCTCCATGGCAGAAGTGCCGGCGGACAGGGTTATTTCCGTTCTTGCAAGCTATCTGCAGACTGCCAATGAGCTGGTCAGGCGCTATGGGGTTTTCAGGGTGACCGAAAAGCAAAATGGGATTTTCGGTGGACCAAAAATAGTCTCCAAAACTGTGGATCAGCAGCTCGGCCCACGAATTCGAGCCAAAGGAGTAGCTGGAATCCAGCTCGAACTATATTCACTGGCACATGATCCGGGACATAATCTTGATCCTCAGGAAAAAAAACAGCAGGGGATGCGATTCCGTCGAGCTGTAGCGACAACTGCTATCGAACAGGGATCTGGGGAGGCGATCTGCACCTTGGAGGGGCTTTTCGGCAGACCCATCGCTGGTGATCCTAGACGAAGGGAGCCTGCCCCACTTCTCGCGGCCCAGCCTGACCCTCTGGGAGCAGTCCCCCTCACCGACTGGCCTCACGACTGCCCCCCTGGCCCAGCCTTTCAAAAAGAGCACCCAGCAACGACAATGCTCACTGATAGAACTTGAGTTCATACTTGATTTGGTCTTTGTGCTGCTTGAGACTCTGGCTCAGTTCGTGCAAGCACTTCATCTTGGCCTGGGAGGACAGGAGGCTCTCGCCCGCCTTGGCCAGGCACGTTTGGTAGGAGTTCTCCAGATTACTGGCCTACCTGCCTAGATACTGCGAGACGCTCGCTAACCCCTCCTGGCATTTCTCGGAGCAGACCTTCGCGGGCTCGTTGTCCAGGCAGCGCAGGACACAGCGGTTGATCTTGTAGTCAAACTTGGCCATCTCGAGATTCATCATTTTGTAGAGCCCCGGCCAGATCCTGCCTGACCCTGTACTCCATGAGGGCAAAGGCCTTGACCTAGACCTCTTCGAACTCGGGGCCGGCCTTCACTCCCTCGAGGAAGCGAGCCTCCTCAGCCGTGGGCTCGGGCACGTAGGGGTTCTCGGCAATGAGTTTGTCAAAGAATAGCTTGTCTGACATATCAATAGAATTCAATAAAAATTATACTTTTGCCGCACTGCAGCTCCAGCTCCCGCACGAAGGCAGGCTTGTCGAACACCTTCACCCCGGTCGCTCCGTTGTGATGTCCTGAGACAGCTGTGCCAGCGCCTGCCCCCAGCTCCGCAGCCTGGGGCGTCGGGGCTGTCTGGGCACCGGCCTGTCCTGAAGGGCGATGGTCAGCGATTCCGTGAACCTGCCCTGCATTTTACCGTACCGTTTGAGTTTCTTTAGTTTTTCTTAGCTAGCTTGGTGAACTTATTGCTAGGGTAGTGGACACTCCATTGCTTGGGCTCGACCGGCACCCGCTCGATCGATCCCTCAAGCACTGACCTGCGGCCCGAGTCCCGCAGCCGGGGCAGGGCCTGCGGCCTTACCTTGGCTCTGCCCCGAGGGGGGGCAAGGTCCTGCTCTTCCGAGAACTAAAGCAGCGCCTCGACCGCCAGCTTTTCCTGCAATAATCTTTCCCGATTCATAAATGCACGATCAAGTGCTTTTCCTCGGCCTCGGCATGCCGGGCCGCCACACATTGACCTCGATGGGCGCGATGCTGATCTGCCGCCGGTTGTACTCCTCCATGGCAGCCTTGTGTCTCCGCTCCCTGGCTCTCCCTCGCGGCCTCGAAATTGGGGAACAGTTGGTTGTGGCCCCGCCAGGTCGCACCAGCATGAGGGGCACAGCATAGACCAGCAGCAGTATGGAGGCAAACGAGACGAACAGCACTCCGGCCCTTATTCCTGCCTATTCTCTCCGCTGTTAGGGCCGTAATATTTATAATAGTGTTTGCTTCGGCCTGTGCTGTGCCTAGCGTCTTCGTCGGGGCCGTTGTAATTATAATGGTGACTGCTCTGCCCGGCGCTTTTGTAGTTACCCTGCGATTCAGAGCGATGGGAGGAGCCTGAGGCAGCTGAGGAGGATCCCCCTTGCCTGTTTTTCAGGTCCTCGTAGGCCTCATTGACCCGCTTAAACTCTGCCTCAGAGCCGCCTGCGTCGGGGTGACTCTCCTTGGCCCGTCGGAGTAGGCCTACCGGATGGCTTCCTTGGAACAATCCTCCTTCAAGCCTAGAACCTTGTAAGAGCATCCCCTCCAGATTATCATTTATATGGCTCTTGCTCCTTCAAAGTCCAGTCTTCTAGGTGTTGTTTTTAAAGGCCTCCGCCCGCCTCGCCAGGGTCTGCGCCTCGCCCTTGTACCGGACGATGTCCTCGACGATCTGCTTCATCTTCGGCCACTCCTGCTCGATGACCATTCGCTCTGCCTCTTTGCGAATGACCTTGTGCTAGTCATGGCCCGATACACCTTCCTGTCAAACTGAGGCGCTGGATCTGCCGTCCCTTATACGTGAGGATCGGCTGGAAGCGTAGCACCTCTTCAAAGGATACTTCTGCCTTCTAGAGGATGGCCCTGAGGTTGGCGGCCAGGCCGATCGGGAACATGCCTCGGACCAGCCTTACCGTAGAACTCCTGCTCAGGCTCCTCTCTGAACTCGATCCGATACTTGACCTCAGGGTGTCTAGCTCTACCCATTTTGCTCTTCGCGTGGTAGCGGAGCTTCGGATGGAGGACCTTCCTGCCGACCAGCACTCGGTGGATCAGCAGGCGCTTGACATCGAGCCCTTTCTTCTTGGCGTGGTCGATCGCGTTGAACAGCGTCTTCTGGAAGTACTTGGCCGGCTTCTTCAGACAGGTCTCGAGCTTGCCCACTGCCGTGATGGCATAATGCTTGCGCAGAACGCGGGCCATTCGCACGGTCTTTTTAAGGGCGTAGTGCATGCTTTCCCGCCTGACGATCAGGTCCGCTTCAGTTCGGGTCGTGGGCCCAGCAGGCCTATCCGCGGACTGGGCGGCAGAATAAAGGGCTCTTGTTTAGGGGAAGTTATCCGTACCTGGATGTGGTTGGCCGAGTTGTTGTCGTTGAAGGGCAGGTTAAGCACGGCGGCGGCGTGTGCCGCCTGCTGCTCAGCGAGTGTTTCCTTGCGCTTCAAGGGCTGTAACTGCTGCTCAAGCAGGCCGGCCCTAGTGGCCCGCGGAGGGGCCACCATGATGGCCCTGGCAGCTCTGAGGATGATCTGCATCAAATAGAATCAGGCATTCACTTTTTGGCTTGGAAGAGGGAGCCCAGGTTGTAGTGGCTCGGCCGGGGCCCTTGCTTGGTCTCGGGACTTGACGCGCTTCGAGTGGGTGAAATGCCAGGCGGGAGTGCTCTTGCCCAGCGAGATGTTGTAGCTCTGAGGCCCAGGGCCATCCGTCCGCCTGTACTCGGTATCCGGCCCGGTCGGATCAGATACGCACTCTTGTTGTTCTCGAGGATTGTGTCGTAATTCGCTGGTACTGACTGGGCCCGGGTGTGTGCTCAGTAGTCGTTGCCCCTTTCGAGAAGTCATCACTGCTGAGGGCGACTTCTTCTCCTGGTAGCGGATGTTGTACTGCCCGGGGCCGGGCTTGGTTATGCCCCCTGAGTTTAGCTTGGTTGCGCAAGGACGAGGAGAATTTGATGCCCTTGGTGAAGGTCGGGATCTTGATGCTGTAATGCTGGGGGGAGGGCAGGTCCTTGCCCCGCATGGCGGCCAGCTCTGCTCGGTGTGCTTGACGGTGTGACCCATGAGGGCGGTGGGGACGTGGTCCCGGCTGGTGAGGCTGTACTGCCCTGGGCCAGGCCCACCTGCTCCCACCCCTCCGCTGGTGGTGCGAGAACTGAGTGTAAAACCTCGCTTGCTCTTCTTGTTGTTTTCAGACAGTCCCGAAAAAGTTGTATGTGCCGCTAGTGAGCAGGGGGTACGACCTGGGCCTGCGTTCAGGCTGCTCGAGCCACGGTCACTGTGCGGGGATGCTGTAAATCGGGTTTTTCGGCTTGTTGATCAGCCCGTCAACGCGGTAGGAGCCTGGGCCAGGAACCCGCTGCAATTTTTCTTCGGAGCAGCGAGGAGGCGTTGCCGAAGATAACGCTGTTATCGTTTTTCGAATGGTCGGCAGTGTAAGTCCCTGGCCCTGGCAGGCTGTCAACTGCCCCAGCCTCTCTGTGCTTGGCCACGGATGCTGTAGGCCGGCGATCGCTACTTGAAGTTGAGATTGTTCGAGTTGTACTCGCAGGGGCCGGGGGTTCGCTCGGCTGCGGCCAGCGGGTGTCGGCTGATTAGCAGCGCCGAGCAAGAATGTGTCTTCTTATCTGTGCTGTAGGAGCCAGGGCCAGGCACCTCATGGCCCGGCTAGAAGCCCTGGCGCTTGGCAGTGGAGATCCGCCAGGAGGGGAAATGGCTTTGGAGGACACGAAGTGGACCGGAGGGAGCATACTGCTGGGGCCGGGGGTGCTGTCCGCAGCCTTGTCCCCGTACCGCCCAGCGAAGGAATAAGAAGGTTCGTTCTTGATCGTGCAGAGCATGATAATAAAGGGCATGGGGTATGGATCATTTATTGAGGCGGAGCACCTCTTTGAGCTGGGGGTTGTTCTACAGCAGGGTTGGGGTTGGGGTTGGGGTTGGGGTTGGGGTTGGGGTTGGGGTTGGGGTTGGGGTTTGGGGTTGGGTTGGGGTTGGGGTTGGGGTTGGGGTTGGGGTACATCGGGGGTTCTTCCTTCGGCGGGTAGCCGGGCGGCATACTGGGGTTGGGCATTGCGTAACCAGACGATGGCATCATGCTCCCTCCCATCGGCATGCCCATACTCGGTATACCTGGCGGCATCCCCGGAGGCATGCTTGGGGGCATGCCGGCCATGCCTGAGGGCATTCCTCCCGGTACTCCCATCCCAGGCATGCCTGGGTAGTAATCAATCCTTGGGGAGTACTTCACCCCTCCTGCCATGTGCATGGCCGGCGGCATTCCTGGCATGCCGCTCTCGTAGGGCAAGCGCGCTGCAGGAGTCGGGATGGTGTAATTGTAGGGGCTGCTGCTGGGCGCGGAAGTAGGGGGCGGCGGAGGCGGCATGCTGTTCGGGAACATGTGTCTGGCGGATTCGACAGAAGGAGGAGGCCGCACCCCCACTGCGGGGAAGGACGGTGGGGGCACGGAGGTGGCCTCCTGCTTTTCCTGCTTAACAGACATTTCATTGGCCTTCAGCTCATTCTCACTGAAATAGGAGGGACCTGATAGCATTTCGTACCTCTTCCTCTCGGGAAAGTCCTTTTCTGGTGAGGGGGGGTACTGAGGACCAGTCGGTGCACTGGGTTGAATCCGTGATCTCGGTGTCGATTGCCAGTTCGTAGTCCAGGGTGACCTCCTCGGGCGGCCTGGAGAGGATGTCCAGGGCCCGGTCGATCAGCGTTTCTTTGGCCAGGCGATCTTCTTCGTAGTCCTCAATGCCAAACTTCTCTCCGAAGGCACGCCCCCACTTGTTGAGCAAAGTGTGGCCATCTCTCGAGTCCTTTGGCAACATCTAGACTTCGAGAAGCGTCTGGGCAGGCGGAGAAGCTTGTCCACTTTGCGAGCTGGTCTAGCGGCTTGGAAATTCCTGATTTCGCTCAGCTTTTTGGTTCGTTAAACGATCTCAATCTGCTCTTCTTCCTCATCCAGCTCGAGCGTCATGTACTCTTGCAGCCGCTGTCCCAGCAGGCCGGAGGGCCACTGTCCGGGAGGCAGCAAGGCAGCCAGGATTTTTCTCCTGGTAGCGTTTGGCTTGATGAGATGGCTCTTAGGACTGACGCTAAACAGGTAGAGCAGGTTCCACGCGAGGGCTTGCTGATCAGCTAAAAGGCTTACCAGTCTGACGAAATCGGGTTGCTCGCCTGCTTCGAGGGCCTTCTGGTAGTGGGAGAGCAAGTTGGTCTGGATGGCCGGGTTGCGCATGCAGGTGGCCTGCAGCTGCACAGCCTCTGCCAGGATGGCAGGGCTGCCGCTCTGCCGCAGTAAGTCCATGGAGAGCTTGATCACTTCGTTTTGGCACCTGACCGAGGCCACGTCGAGAGTAGACTCGTACTTGAGGGTGGAGGCAGGGGTAAAACTGTTTTCACTCTTGAACAGGAAGGTAAGGCAGCGCAGGGCTGAGACACTCAGCTCTTCCTTGCAAGGCAGATCCGCCTCAAGCAGTGTCAGGAAGACCTCGTGGAGCTTGTTGACCCTGGCGTAGACAGCAGGTGAGGGATGGTCCATGATGGTCTCGAGGAGTCGAAGGAAGCGCAGGATGTTTTCAGGGTAGGTAGCCCGATACTTGGCCTCTAGTCCCTTGAGCTCCTTCTCCAGGTATTTCATGAGTTTAAGGAAGGGCTAGTGGTCCGCGTTTTCGTAGAGAGTGAAGCAGTACAGGCGCAGGGCCTCGAGCAGTTGCGAGTTGCTCGAGAAGAGGTTGAAGCGCAGCAGCACGTCCAGGAGGGTCAGCTGTTGCTGCTAGTCCACCACGCGGGCGCTGTGGTAGCCTCGGTTGCGGGACAGCACACTCTGCATGCACAGGACGAAGGGGCGGGCCTCGATGTCCTCATGACGACGTGCCAGCAGCTTGACCACCTTCTTGATGGCGGGTTCATCGGACCCGTCTTTGTAGACTGCCGCGTAGTTGGATAGGGTCAGCATGGCCGTCCGCAGGCACTCACGCATCCTCTTGCGGAAGTGCTCTCCTTGCTCGTAGCAGAGATGGGTGGCGAGACTGGCAGCCAGATCGACGATCAGTTCGGTTTCCTGCTTCTCATCGAGCTGTCCCAGCTGGTGCGGGATGCAAACCTCCAGCTTGGACTTTTCGTGGAAGAGGGTCAGCAAGGCCTGCAGCACGAGCAAATAGGACTTGAGCAGCCGGTCCCGGTCCAGGAACTGTCGGTTGTAGGCCAGCTGGGGGTCTTCTGCGAGGGCTAAGTCGAGGAGGCGGGCGAGTCGCCTCAGGAGGCAGGTGCAGCCCTCCAGCACTCGAGTTTCAAGCAGGCCGGCTAGTTCCACAGGAGAGGAGCGGACGAGGAGGTTGAAAATCTTGAGACAGGCGAGCACCTAGACCAGCGGGGACTAGGGCTGCAGAGAGTACAGATCACCCAGGTTGAAGTCCGCTTGCAGGGTGCCGAAAGTGGGCTCTTCGGGCTCGTCACGGGGCTCCACCCGGCGGGCAAAGTGGTCGGCCACCTCCCTGGTGCCGGCGTGCTTGATGAGCAGTTCGAAAGGGTACAAGAAATTGCTCATCAGCCGGAGCCGGAACTTGAGCTCGTCAGAGTAGAACTCCTGCTTGTTGGAGACCATCGTCGTAATGCGAATAACAGCATGGTGGATCTCAAGCAGCGAGCTGGCGAATCGCTCGCCTCCGTCCTCCAGCAGGGCCTCATACAGGATCTGCAGGATTATGCAGATCGGCCCTTCCTTACGCTTCAGCTCTTCGGACTCGGACTGGCGGAAGGCGAGCACCTTGGCAAGAGGCAGGACCTGCTCGAGCAGGAAAGGCACATGGTGCTCCATGCTCTGCAGAAACTCACTAAGGAAGAGCGTCATCTCCATGTTAAACTCTTCAGCCCCCACCTTGTAGTAGATCATGTCCAGGTAGCGCAGGGCCACCACGGGCACTGCCCTGCGGACGGGCTCGTGGTCCAGCAGCCGGCGCACTGTCATGAAGCTGTCGTGCTCCAGACCGTCCCCGAAGGCCATCTTCAGCAAGGGCGCCTTACTGAAAGTGTTTAGAAAGGCTGGAGTCTGGGTGTAAGCCGGCTTGATCCGTCCTGCGAAATCATCCCAGTCGTCGAACTCCGGAAGCCGGTGCTCAAACCGCAACTGGCGGAAGAGCCCGGCCGCGCAGGCGAAGGCGCGCTGCTGCTGGCGGAGGTGGAGGGCGGGGCTGCCCGCCTGCCGGAGCAGGTCGACCGCCCTGTCGTAGCAAATGAAGTTGAAGGCGATGGCCATGACGTGCTGGATTTCCTTGATCACCCTCGGTGAGTAGTTCTGGCTGGACAGGAAGAACAGGAACTGGTAGCCCGTTGTTAGATTCTGCCGGTAGTCTTGCTTCAGCCGTGCCAGCTACTCGTTCTCGCGCTGGGCCCGTCTTTGCTCCTGTTCCTCTTTGCGCTCCTTCCGGGCACTTTTGCCCTTCTCTGGATCGCCTTCAACCTTGTCCCTGGACCGTGAGCGCTTCCGCCTGGGGGTTTCCTCCACATCCATGCGGTCCTTCTTTTCCTTCTTGCTCTTCCGGTCCTTCTTCTTTTCTTTCTGGTCCTTCTCCTCCTTCAGACCGGCCTCCTCCTTCGGTCCTTTTTCATCATTTTATTCCTTTTATTTTTCGTCCTTTTCCTGGTCTTTGTCATCCCTATCCTTCCTCTATTTCTTTTCTTTCTTGTCTTTTTTCTCTTTTTTGGCCTTTTCTCCCGATGCGCCTAGTCTCGGCGCTCGGCGAGCAGGTCCTCTTTGGCCTGTGGCTCGGTCTATTTGGTCAGTGGAAGCAATGCGGGTGGGAGGTGCGGAGCCTCGCGGTTCGACAAAAACCGGGTCATGCCGAAGTCCCAGCCGAGGCAGAGAGCCAGAATCCGAAAGCAGTGCCGGTGTAGAATTTCAAAATTGCCCAGTCTCCTGCGCAGCATTTGATACAGCAACTCGTATATTCTCTGCATACCGCCCTGCTAGACGAACAGGCGTGCCATGGGCTCGGAGTGAAGCAGCTGTCCTGCGAGCTCGAGACCCCGCAGCACTTCTGACAATTCTGCTGAGAGGGCGGTCATAACGATAGCGACAGGGCTTGGAGGCAAGTCGTGGATGGCCTTGTGGACGGGGGTGCTGGGGCCCTGGATATCGACCTGGTGAGGAGGGCACCTTGTTGGCTGCGAACAGTCTGCCGAAGCGGAGGGTGAGTTCCCGGAGCCTGCCGCGCAGTTCGCGGAGCTGATCCTCGCTCTGGACTGCGAGCAGCTAGAGAGTGCTTTCGGAGAGACGCTCCAGCTCGCGGAGCTCGTAGATGTCGGGGTCGGTGCCGGCCTGGCTGAGGGTGTGGAAGACGTTGAGGTGGGGGTTGAAGCGCTGAGCAGGGGGTGTGGGGGAGCTGGGTTAGGTTAGGAGTTCAAGAGAACCAAACACCGATATAAATGCGGTTGTCTTGAATCAAAGCGTACGTTATGGAGGAGGGGGCCAGGGGCCCAGGCAGGCGGTCTAGCTCGGCCTCGTGGCGGTGCAGCAGCCGGCCCTCGTCCTCGGCCGCCCGCCCGTAGACGCACAGGATTATCCGCTGGAACTATCCTCGGACCACCAGCAGGTTGGTCGTCACGTTCTAGGACAGGGTGAACATCATGTCCTGGTTGGGGTTCTTTTCCCCAGCAGCTCCTCCCGGCAGAGGATTCCGAAGCGGCCCAGCAGCCGCTTCCGGCTCTCGATGTTCCGGAAGTACACCTCCAACTTGTCGATCGGCTTTTCCTGGTCAACTCTGCACCTGCGACATCCCGCAGTCCTTGAACTGGCTGTAGACGCAGGCCTTCCCCCGCACCACCCGCACCAGCTCGACGCGCACCGGCCGCCGGAACACGATTTCGTGGGTGTGGCTGTGGGGTTGCCCCTCGTCGGCGTCCTGGTTCTCGAGGGCGCCGAAGAACAACAGCTGCACCTTCCGCCCCGCCATGTATCCAATAATCAATGTCCTCCCCGCCCTTTAATTCGACATCATATCCTTCAGCCCATCTTCTCGAGTACTGCCGCGGGGTTGGCCCCTCTGACCTGCTCGTAGTGGCTCGCCTTTATCTCGATCTCCAGGCCCCGTGATCGCACCTTCCGGCTGTACCCTAGTGTCTCGATGAATGGCAGCTGCCCCTCCATCCAGCCCGGCCCCTGCGTCTCGATGCGGCCTCGCTTCTTGATCAGCTCGTGTGCGTGCTCCTCGATGCTGGCGGGGTTGCCCTCGATCCGGTAGAGCACCACTGGCTCCAGCAACTGGCAGCCCTCCTTCCGAACTCGTTACTGAAGGGCCATGCTGGCCATAGTCAAGGTCTGCGTCTGGGTTCGCTTGGGACACCACTTTCCGCCGAGCACCTTGATGCGGGCAGCCACCAGAGGGTAATCGTGCTGCCCAGCCATGAGTGCCTTCTGTAGAGCAGCCTCTAGACTTTGCAGCATCTCGAAAGGCATGGACCCGATGGTCTGCACAGGGTCGTCCCCGTACTCATCTGTGATTCTGCCCGTCTCGACTGGCCTGTTCGGGTTTTTGAGGAATTTGATCTGCACATCCTTTTCCTAAACACTGTTGTTAGCCTTTTGCCTGAAGCTGCTGTAGAGGTTGTCGAAGTTCTGGTCTCGCTCGAATTCGAAGGTCACTGTCTTGGCCAGGTTGGGCTCCAGCGAAAACTGGTCCTGCTCGTCGCACTCGACGGCCAATTCTAGCTTCAGGAAATGAGGTTTCCCCTTAAACTTTTTGTCAACCACGATCTCGAACGGCTCACTGTGCGTGTAAATCTCATAGAACGCGATCGCAATCTTGCCTGCACGGCAGGGTATCCCCTTCTCAGTCTTGATCCGGTCGATCAGCACCTCGATCTGTAGCTCGCCCCTGGCCCCCACCTGCAGCTGCCCGCTGTGGGCGTCTTCCTTGACTGTCAAAGTGTTGTCCTCCTTCGCCATCTTGTAGACCTCCTTGTTCAGGTCCACCTGCTGCTTAGACTGTAAAGCTTCAATCGAGGTGAAGTAGACAGGCGCACGGAACTGCATCTGCCCCAAGTGAAACTCAGCTTCGTTGACGGCGATCAGCGAGTCGCCTGTCATGATGGGCTTTTCTAGCAGCACTGCCACGATGTCCCCTGCCGTCGCGCTCTTGATCTACTCGTAGTGATCTGCCTGCACCCGAAACAGCTTCAGGATTTTGATGGCGGTGTCCTGGCCCGAGACCATCAGCTGTGTGTTCTTTTGCAACGCCCCTGCGAAGATGCGGAGGAAGAACAAGTCTCCTCGAAGCGGGTCCAAAATGTTTTTGAAGCAGAACAGCAGCAGGCTGCTCTTCTCATCGGCTGTCCGCTCGACTCCGCTCTTCTGGCAGACCAGGTTAGGCCGCTGTTCCGGCGAAGGCAGATAGCTGACAACGGAGTCCAGCAGGGTCTGGACTCCGATGCCCTTGAGGGCGCTGCCCAGCATGCACAGGGTGAGGGAGTGCTGATGGCGGAGCAGGGCTGTCCTGAGAGCAGCCTTGACCTTGGCGGGAGGGATGTCTTGCTGCGCTAAGAACAGGTCTGCAATTTCTTCGTCAAATTAGGCGAGGGCCTCGACCATCTTCTCCCTGGACTGAAGGTAGGCGGGCCACAAGGCGTGCGAGACTGTCAATTGTTCTTCCTCGGTCAGCTTGCCGTCCTCGCCGTAGAAAGAGACTTTCCGTGGCTCGACCAGATCCAGAATGCTAAACCCGTTCTTTTCCTGGACGAGGCTCTGCGTGGCGATTGGAGTCGTGCCCAGCTTTGTCTTGATTTCGGTCAGGCAGCTTTCGTAGCTTGCGCCTTCTCGGTCCAGTTTGTTTAAAAAGGCGATCCGGGGTACCTTTCGAGATGCGGCCTCTTGCCAGACCTTCCGGGTCTGGGCCTGCACGCCATTCACTGCGTCAAAGATAACAACAGCCCCGTCGAGCACGGTCAGGGCGCGGATGACCTCGCCCTCGAAGTCGACATGCCCAGGGGTGTCAATGAGGTTGATATGGTGTTTCTCCCACACGAAGCTGATGGCTGCAGAGCGGATGGTGATGCCCCGCTCCCTCTCCTGAGGCAGGTAGTCCATGACGGTGTCCCCGTCGTCGACCCTGCCCGCGCGGGTCAAGGCCCCTGCTACAAACAGCATCTTCTACGTGGTGGTTGTCTTGCCAGCGTCGATATGGGCGATGATGCCCACATTCCGGACTTTGGCAAGCGAGCCCACAGAGGAGAGGGGGAGGACTGCCTCGTTGGTGACGAGTCTGGAGAGGCGCTCAGCCTTGATGCGGTCCTTGACGGAGGCCCGGCGCACCAGCCTTAAAATCATGGAGTTGTTATTAAATGGAACCGCTAAAGGTGAGGATAACAGAGCTCGAGAGCAACGCCGAGAGCCTGGAGAAGGAGGGCAAGTACATCGAGGCGCTGGACATCTACGAGGAGATCCTCACCCTGAAGCGCAACTCCTACGGCGAAAACCACGAGGACTACTACAAGACCAGCTACCGCCTCTGCGACATCTGCAACCTCATCGCCATGATCTTCCTGCAGAAGGACAAGCCCGACCTCTGCCTCTAGTTCCTGCGCAAGGCCGAGGCCCTCTCCATGAACTCCAGCTCGCACAAGGCCGCCACCTACAACAACCTGTCCTGCTACTTCCGCAAGACCAACAAGCTCCGCACCTCCCTCAAGTGTCTCGAGGATGCCCTCGCCATCGAGCTCAAGCTGTCCTCGCCTAAGGGGCTTTCCGACACCCATCTCAACCTCTGCGCCATCCTTTCACAGCTGGGCCGACACAGCGAGGCCCTTGAGCATGTGCTCCTCTCGGTCATGTACCTGCAGGACGAGATGTTCGGCAGCCCCGAAGTGCAGATCTCAGTCGACCGGCTGTCAGTGCTCGCCATCGCCTACCACAACCTGGGAGTGGAGTTCGAGTACCTCAAGCGCAAGGAGGAGGCCATCCTCACATACAAAAAGGCCGTCGACTTTGGAGAGAAGAAGCTAGGACCAGAAAACGCACTGGTCCAGAACTTGCGCAAGGTGCTAGCCGCCGCAGAAGAGTCCGTCAGCGCTTCAAAGAAGGATAAGCGAAAGCCCGAGTCTCGGAGCAAGCTCGAGCGCATCCGCAAGAACTACACGGAGATGGGGCGCAGTCGCAAAAAACCTGGAGACACTCATTGACCATCACAGTCCGCTTGCCTTTATCACGCTGTCCAGCTCCGCCTCGAAGCAGTTCAGTCGCCGCAGCAGGTCGTCGCACTTGTCCAGTCGCAGGCGCGTGGCCCGCTAGCCCTCGGGTTGCCAGGCGGGGGTTTGTCCCCTCAGCGGGGGCGAGGCTGACCGCAGCACGCGTCCGGTGTGGGGCGAGCGCGGGTAGAGCTAACGTCTGCCCGACCGGTACATCTTTTTATTTATCATGAGTCTTTGCGAGGAGCACGGCAAGGCCTTGCTCTACTTTGCTGAGGGACGCTTGCGCTGCTCGCTCTGCCTGAAGAAGGCCTCAGGACCTGTGCTGGTGGTGGAAGAGGCCATGAAGGAAATCGCCGAAATCGTGAGAAGCAGTGGGTTTTCAGCCTTCCCTCGGGAGCGGGCCATTCTAATGAGCAAGAAATAGTTGGTGGCCATTCGCACCGAATAACTCAAGTTCCAGCAGGAGTCCTTTTCCGACTTTGTGGATGCCATGCAGGACCGACTGGCATCGCTCTGCAGTGAGCTGCGGACCAAGAGCCACCGCGCCTGCGAGGAACAGCTGGCCGAATACGGTCGGCTGTTTGACTCGCTGGAATCGAAGGTCCATGGGTACTTTGCCAGCCTGCCCTACGACTCTGGCAGCACGGCCTAGCCACTGCCACTGCTCCAGTTCTACGCGAGCAGTGAAGTGCCTGCTCAGCTCAAGGCCGAGCTGGGCCAGCTCGGGGCCACGATCGACAGCAAGTGTCCCGAGCTGTTCCAGTACGCAGATCTGAACCAAGCGATTTCCGAAGCCGAAGAGGCCATCCGAGAGGCCGAAATAAGGATACCCCTGCAGCAGGGCAGCCAGCATAAGGCCTACTCCAAGGCGCAGGTGGAGGCGCTGGCCCAGACCGTGTGCTTCAAGACCGAGCACCATATGCGGGTCAAGTGCATCTTCCAGTACCACAACAGGACCGAGCAGCTGCTAGCAACCGCGGGGCTGGATGGACTGGTCAGCTTCATTGACCCGGTGCCGATGCTGACAGTGGGCCGGATCAAGTGTGCCGCTCTTACCAGCTGAGAATGAGTCCTTCACCATGGCCTGTCAGCTGGGAACCCAGGCGGTGCTGGTCACCGGGTCCATGGGCAAGACCATCAAGCTCTGGGCCATCAGTGAGCGCGTGAGGATGGTCAACAAGAAAAAACAGATCTGGCTGGAGGGTCAGGTCCAGAAGACCCTGGCAGGCTGTGACAGTTGCGTGTTTAGATTGCTGCCTGCCCTCGACGGGCTGCTCTCGGTCAGCAAGCACTACGTCGTGGGCTGGCAGCTGTCCAAGTAGCACAACTTCATCTACGCGGAGCAGCCAGGCACCATCAACTGCTTGGAAGTCAAGGGCAACTCGTTCGTCACGGGAGCAGCTGACGGATAACTGACTTTCTACGAGGTGGGGCAGGCCCGGCCCACCAGAAGCCTGCAGGTGAAGCAGGCAGTGACTGCCCTCAAACTGGCCTCCCACTTGCTCGCCGGTACCGAGCGAGGCTCCGTGCTGATCTTCGACTTCAAGGACGGTCTGCTCATAAAATCGATTGACAACCTGTTCGATCACTCCCCAGTGCGGAAGGTGGACCTGCTGGACGACCGGTACGCCGTGGCCTCAAGCCGCAACCGCCTGCGCGTGTTCAACCCAGTCTCCAGCGAAATCGTCAAGGAACTCAAGTTCACGGGGGACATTACCTGGGCCCTGGACGCAGGTGTCTGGGTTTCGGACGGGACTTTCACTCTGAGCAAACATGCTTGCGAAAGGGCGGGCTGATATTTTCATGGGTCGTGGAAATTGCGCTTGGAAATCCGGAAGGAGTGGTTGGTCGACCGCTCTTTCGTCCGGGGCTTGCTCCCCGACATGAGTTCTGCCTCTCGGTCGTAGTACTCCCTGAAGCTCAACAGAGGGGCTGCAGGAGCAAACTCGCTGCACTTCGGCTGCTTCTCCTGAGGGATCGCGCGCTTCTCCTCATGCTTCTCAAGCGACTTTGGCTCGTCCTCGCGCTTGATGATCTTCTCGATGTGACCGAGATAGCCGAACCCTCCCAGTTTGGAGGGCGAGTGCTCCCTGTTGGGGAAGACCGACCACGGCTTGTAGCGGTCGAGCTTGCCCTCGTACTTGCCGAGGTTGGTGGCGCAGGCGGCGCACTGCCAAATGCGAGTGGCTGCGAACATGCCTTCCTTCTTGTCCTAGCGGGCGGGGGGGTCAGGCATGGTCAGCTGGCGGAACTGGTCATCAACGATCTCAAGTCCCTCTTTGAGCTCGCTCTTGAAGGCCACTGTGCCCATCAGGTCCCCGAAATAGGCGTTTAGCTTGGCCACGATCTGCTGCTCCAGCTTGGCCAGGTCCGAGTGGCAGGCCCGCTTCTTAATCCGGGCGGAACACTGCCCGAGCTCGCGAGTGAGCTCTTCCTTCAGGGACTTCAGTTTGGAGTCTCCGCCCACTGAGTCCATTTCCTTCAGCAGGCCGTTGTTCTCCAGCAGCTACTTCTGGATGGCCCGGGCGCTATGCTCGAGCTCGAGCATCTTGCGGTTGTTGTCCGCCTCGCGCTCGACCGTCTTGTTGAGCGAATCCCTGAACAGCACCATCTCGTCCCCGACCTCGTACTTGAACCCTCGAAAGTCTTTGCCCTCCACCTTGTCCTGCAGCCGGCGACCGACTTCCTCAAATTTCTGAACCAGCTCCGCTTGGTGGCCGACGAACTTCTCTGCAGAGACGAACTGCTCGGACTTGGCCAGCTTCTGCAGGATGTCGGTGACGTCCTGGTCCTTGCTCTTGGCCAGCGCGATGTCGCATTTCTTGTCGACTTCCTCGATCCGCCGGTGCACCATCCTCAGGAAGTCTTCACTTCGGATGTACTCCAGAGACTCACCATGCTCGTGGGCTAGGTCGCCTTGGGCAGCGACCTCCTTCTGCAACCCGAAGAGGCGGTCGCCCTGGAAGTTGACCTTCGTGGCTAGCTCGGCCAGCGAGTCCTTGGCCTGAAAGCTCGCCTCCCTCAGCGAGGACAGATCGTTGATGGCGTGGAAGATCCTGCGAAGACTCTGGCTGATGATCTGAAAGTTCTGGTTGACAGCGTCATCGTGAAGGGTGAGAGTCAAGGTCTTGGTGAGGCGGACCTCGTCGAGCAGGAGGAGGTCGGTCTGGTGGTCCTTGCTCATCGTTATAATTATTGTCCCTTAATGGGGCGGCGGGCCCAGGGCGAGGGCCTGGGGACAGCTGGGCCAGTCCGGGGGGTGATGATTCGTGTTTCAGATGACAGTGATTAACACGATTTTCTGACGATCTCAATCATGTATGCTCGAGCTCTTTATCAAGCTCCTCTTCAGATCCGAGTAGGAGCTCTCTGCGGAGGCCACCCGCCGCCGCAAGGACTCTACCTCTGCCGCCAGCAGCACCAGCCGTATTCCGCCTTCCAACTCCAGCCGCTCGTTGAAGTGCGCCTCCGAGTAGCGCAGCCGAATCGATCTGAGCTCTTCCTCAAGGCCGGCGTTGCTGGCAGTCAGTTCCTCAACTTCCCTGGCCAGGATCTGCATCTTAAGAGGGCAGTCCTGGTGCTGATTCTTGAACTGCCCGATGTGCATCTCCAGGGACAATTTCGCGTCCTGTAGGGCTATCATCCGGTCCTCGTAAAATGCTATCTTGCTGTCCCTCTATGAGAGCTGTCTTGCTGTATGCTCGAGCGACAGCTGGGCATTCTTTTCGGCTTTTCTCAGCCGGTCCAGCTCGGCGGAGGTAGCTAGCAGCCTAGCCCCCACTTGGTCGGTCTTGGCCCTCTCAGCTTGCAGGCCTTCCACAGCCCCCGTGAGCTTGCTCTTAAGGTCCTACGTGATAGCGGCCTGCTTGCGTAGCTCTTCAGCCTTGCGAGAAAGCGCCTCCTCCCTGTGTTACAGCTCCTGGCTCATAGACTCAACAAGCCGGCTGTTCTGTTCTGCCCTCTTGAGATTCGTCTCAAGTAAATGGTTTTCCTCCTTGCAGCGCATGATCTGCTCCTGCAAGATAGCCTTGAGCTTTGCCTCCTCCTTTTCCCTGGCCTGCAGCTGGGCCACCACCCCTGGTAGACTAGCCAGGTGCTCCTTCTCCTTCACTGCCGCTTGGTACCTGGCTTCCAGCTCGCGCACCTGCTCCGTGCGGGCATGCAGCTAGCCAGACCGTTTTTCGTAGTCCACCGTGAGTCGATCGATTCGCCGCTCATAGTCCGACATCGCTGCCAGAGCCTTCTCGCGATCCAGCTCATTTTTTTGGAGCTGCCCTACCTTCAGCTTGAGAGTGTCCAGCTCCCCCATGTAGTTCCGCAACATCTAGTTCAGCCGTTCCTTTTCGCCACTGGCATTCTGCAGTTATCCCTGCAGCCGGTGAATCACTCCCAGCTGCTCCTGGTTGGTCCTCTCGAACTCGGCCAGTCGAGCCTGCGCCTCCTGCACTTTCCTGGCAGTGCCTGCCTCTGCTTCTTTCAGACCCTGCAGTTCTCGCTGAGTATGCTCAAAAGCTTGAAGCTTGAGGTACCCGTCGTTGACAGCGCGGTTGAGGGCCTCGACTTTGCCCTGACGCTCGGCCAGACGTTCATTCAGCACCTGGATCTCGTACTTGAACTGCTGAGCTTCAGCCTCAGCCTGGGCTATTTGGTCCTTGTAGTGCCCGCTTACTTGCAGCTCCCGGCGCAGGGACTCAACCAACACCCGCTCCTGCTCCAGCTCGGTGGCCCGCTGCCTCAGTAACTAACCTTGCCGACCGCTCTCAGTCTGCCAAGCGAGCAGCTGACTTTGGATGGCCTGCACGCGCTCAGCCGAGCTACGGGCAACTGTCAGCTGACTATTCAGCTAACTGATAGCAAGGTCCTTTTCCTCCAGGTCATGACGGGCCCGAGACACCTCTGAATTGAGGTTGATGCACTGGTCCTCGAACTGGAGGGCCTGCTGGAGCTGTCCCTCAAGAGCGGATATCTTCTGCTGGGCCACCACAAAGTTGTTCTCCTTTATTTTGAAGGCCTCTACCAGCTTGATCTTCTCGTCCTCGGATTGAATGTAAGCCTCCTGGTATCGGCCTGCGCTTCGTTCCCGGGAAAGCGCCTAATCGCGCTCCTCCTCCGCTCGCCTCAGCAGCGCCCGCTGCTCCTCGAGAGCTCGATTCCTTCCCTCCACTGTCTCGCGCAAGGAATTTGCGCGAGCCTCAAGCTGGCCTCGCTCTGCGCTGAACTGCAGCTTGAGCTCAGTGATCTCGCGATCGATCATGCTGCGTCGCTGGCTCTCCATGGCCAGCCTGAGGCTGTCAAGCTCCTTGGTCTTGGCTATTTGAAAGGACTCGTACTTGCTGCGCCACTGTTCGATCTCCTTCTGCAGCTGCTTGCTGCGGGCCTGCTCCTCACTCAGCTGCTGCTGACAGGCTCCTTCGGCCCGCTGGAGCCGGGTGTTAGCGCCGTCCAGCTGCGCATGCAGCTGTCTACAGACCATGGTGATCTTCTACTTCTCAGAAAGGAGCAAGTTGTTCTCGTTCTCCAGGTGGGACAGGCGTTCCATCAGCTCCCTGATTTGCACCTCGTAGTTGTGGACGTTCAGCCGCTTGTGCTCGAAGTCCTAGAGCTGGCCCCGCGCCAGCCGCAGTTCGCCTGACAGCCGCTAGATTTCGATCGACTGGAACACTACAAGCATGTCGGGGTCCTGCACTGGGGTCCGGCGCATCTGGCTAGCAGAGTCTTCTACGAAAGGACGGCGTAGGACCTCGCTGCGTGCCAGGTCGATGCTTGAGCGGGCGTGGCGACTGGCCTCCGAGAATCGTAGCTCTGACATATAAGAATCTGATTGGCAAAATTAGCGGCAGATTTGCCAGACAACCATAGAGGACTCGTGGCCATTTCTTCATGAGATAGAATCACTCGGCCTGGGGGACCGGCTCGTAGGCCCGGGCGGGGCGCCTGCAGACCAGGTCCAGCATGTAGCTCAGGTAGAACACACCCGAGAGGGTCGCCAGCAGCCAGGTCACGTACTCCGAGAAGGAGTCACCTCCGGGACTCGAGGGCCATCTCGTACTCCCCCGATCTTCAGGAAGAAGAACACCCCGCCGTTGAGGGTGCTGCCAGGACGCGGTGAACTTGTAGGAGTTGGGTGGTCTGCATGAAGCTGGGCTTGCTGTAGAAGTAGCTGTGCCTGCGGATCGCGATCAGGTTCACTGCCAGCTGCGCCACCCCGCCCTCGTCCAGCCGGATCTCCTTGTCCTCCAAGATGAACTCCCGCTCCGGGAAGGCCCGCTCCATGGCCTGCAGGTTGGCCTCGCTGCCGAATAGCAGCTTGTGCACCCGCACCGAGTAGTCCGGGGAGGGCAGTCCCTCCTGCCGCAGCATCAGCATCGAGTCGAAGTACCCGTGGTAGCTGACGTGGAAGTTGCCTGGCACTTCCCTGAGGGTGAACCGCCCGTGCACCCTGCAGCCTTCTTTGTCCAGATAAGCCTTCCGCGTGGCCGCGTAGACCTGCGGCTCGTTCTTCAGCACCTCGAAGTTCCTGCTCAGCAGCTCGCCCGACGCGCTCAGCCGGTCCTTCCGCACGCTGCCGATGTTGACGAAGTGGCCCAGCATTTCGTCCTCGATGTCGAGCGAGACCAGGTGGCAGGGCACCTTCGGGAACTCCAAGTCTAGCAGGACATCCACAGGATGGTTGTCAGTCTCAAAGCTAGAGAGAGTTAGTTCCTCGAGAGGGTTGAGGTAGCTGGAGGTCTCGTAGAGGAAGAAGAAGAGCATGAGGGCCAGCATGAACAGACTGATCGCCCCGCCCGCCAGACTGCCCTCGCTCTCCTTGGTCTTCTTAAAGAGGTCAAGATTCTTCATCAATTATGCAGGGGCTCGCGCAGGCATTAGGCGGCACCGGCCTCGTCTTCCTGGAGGGCACTGGGGTCACCCATGACCACTTCGTGGTGTAGGGCACTGGCCTGCTCCTGCGCGTGCCTCGCTGCAACCAGCTTGATCTGGCCCCCACTGACTACCTCAGGGATCAGGAAATCAAGTACAGAGCTGCAGAGCCTAGTGGCTCGACCCTTCGCCTCGCCAGAGTGTTCGAGCCTGGCCCCGACTACCCCAACGGTGCCCTTGCCATCCAGCATCTGAAGTGTCGCAAGCCGCATTCGCACGAGGACCTGCAGGCGATTGCGCATTGTCTCGCGGCTCTTAACCTTCTCCAACCGGCCACTATACCTTCGGCTTCGGAGCCCTTCGGCAGTCAATGGTTTCTGCTCAGCTAGGTCTTCAGGTCAGCCTTCGAAAGCCCTGAGCTTGACCCGGATGTCGTGGCCATCCTCTGCGAGGAGCGAAAGCGACTGAGGGCAGAGCTCGATGATCTTGGAGAGCCGTGCCCGATGGGCTTGATAGGGGGGGACACGCACCTGGCCAACTTCGTAATTGCTGACGAGAAAGCCTACTTCGTGGACCTCTAGTTTCTGACGGTGGACGTGCCACATATCGACGCGGCCGACGCGACCTCCCCTCTAAGCGCTCCCGCTTCGATATGACAATCTCATCAGGCCTTCCGCTGAGGACAGGAAGGCGTTTTACCAAGCCTGGGGAGAGGCGACTGGCCTGATCAAGCTCAGCAACTTCGAGAAACTGCTCTGCCTGGCGTAGCGGTTCTGCTAGCTGCGCAACCTGGCCTGGCTGGGCAACTGGCGGGTACAGCTCAGAAAATAAAGCCAGCTGCCCTAGGCAGTCCGCAATAACTTCGATGCTCTGGCCGAGGAGTGCCTATGCGTGGACTATCTTCCGAAAGCTTTACCCGGATTGAAAGAATATCATGAGCAAAACACTGTTTTTCGACGCCCCCCACGGAGCCCACCCCTACCTCACGCCCTTCTTCCTCAAGCAGCTCAGACTGCCGGCCGCCCGCCTCACCCTCGGCGACTTCCTCACGCAGGGCCGTGTGCTCGAGGCGCTCGCAGACCAGGGCATTCCCTTCAAAAAGTACATAGGCATGCCCGAGGACAAGCAGGTCTTGCTGAGCAGCTTCGACTGCAAGCCCGGACAGCTCAAAGGCAGCGTGTCGGAGGGCAGCATCCAGGTCAAGTCGGATAAAGGCTTTGAGGTGGTCACCCGGGAGCAGTACTGGAAAATGGTCGGGCTCATTGCCCCTGACTACCTGATCATCCCTACAGAAGTGCCTGACTACAGGGTCGATGGCCAGACCCTGTCTCACAAGGGGCTCAAGAGGGCGATGGCGAAGACTGCTCGATTCATGGAGGGGTGCAGGTCCTACCCCGGCCGCGTATTTGCACCTCTTCTGGCCCACACTGTCGATAGCATCAAGGCCAGCATCGAGCAGGCTGGGGACTCGGTCTTCGGTTTTGCTCTGTACGGGATGGAAGATCACCCGCAGTGGGCTGCCAAGATGGAGAACATCCGGAAGCTGGCCAAGCCGGGTATCCAATACCTGTTGCCGGGGCAAGGCACGCTTCAGGATATCGATGAGGGTGTCAAGCTGGGAATTACATTTTCGAGGTGGAGGAGCCATTCGTCCAGGCCAAGGATTGTCTGGCGATCATTGATGCGACCAGGGCGAGAGCTCCGGACAAGGAGCGGCTGGAGCCGATCGCAGGGTGCACATGCCTCTGCTGCCAGAGCTACTCAGAGGCCTACGTGAGCCACCTGATCGAGTGCAAGGAGATGACCGCGCAGATCCTGCTGGCCCTTCACAACATCCACCAATTCACGTGATAATATGCTATAGTCCAGGCATTTTTTCAGGGTTTGTGTGCCCCTCCTCAGGAACGCCATGCGGGTGCTCGAGGAACTGTCCCACGCGGTCCAGGTCGTCGAGAAAAAAGGGCTATATGGACTTCGTCACGCAGGCCGATCTGCGCGTGCAGGGGCTGCTGTTGCATGGCTTCAGGCGCGAGTGGCCGGGGCCTGCCCATTATCGCGGAGTAGGCGAAGCACTATCTGGAAGCAGCCGACGAAAAAGAGAATTAAGCTCTCGAACCGAAAAAAACTGATCTGGGCGGGCTGGAGGAGGAGGAGGAACTTAGCTGGCCAGTTGATGAGCTGTGCCTCTGGGTGGACCCGATCGACGGCACGCTCGACTTCATCAAGCAGCGGCTCTAGTGCACCAGCCCATCGCGGCACCCCAGTCCTTGCAGCTATCGGCCTGCCCTTCGAACGAATCGATGAGAAGAAATGCAAATTCGTAGGCAGAGTGGTTCTAGGCCAGCAGGGGCTGAAGCACTGCTACTCAGTCCGCGAAAAGGTGGACAAGCTGCGGCCTGAAGAAAGGCCCTAAAGAATACGGCAGGCCGTGAGCAGCCACCGCCCACACCACATCGAAAACCGGGTTTGCGATGTCCTGGGAGCAGAGCGGTATCTGACTGGAGGATTCGGCTATAAAACGGTGCTGCTTCTGGAGAACAAGATCGATCTGTTCCTGTATGCGAAGGGGACCAGCCTCTGGGACTGCTGTTGCGCCGAGGTGTTGCTCGGCAGCATAGGCGGGCGAGTCTCTGCCTTGGACGGGTCTGTATACCAGTACGGCGCGGCCAGCCCCGTCCAGCAGAGCGCGGGAGTGGTTAGTGAGCAGAGTGGCCGGGCTACACACAAGGGTGCTGGAGTGCGTAAAAGAGGTGAACGAGAAATGAGATCATTCGTGGACGATTCCGAAGGTCTTGTAGTCGACGGGCGCGTGGCAGAGAGCACAGTGCTTGAGCTCGACCTTCTCGACCTCGGACTCGATCATCTTGTGGCGGCAGGTCTTGCAGGTGTAGTAGTCCTTGGACAGTAGCGCGCGGCCCGAGAGCACGCAGGGCTGGAAGTTGGAGCCGCAGGATTTGCAGTGGGTGTCGCTGGTGAGGATGTCACAACTCGCTAACCCGGGCCCTGCAGCCCTTGCCCGGACAGCTGTGCTGCTCGGACATGCTGTCTTTGGGCGCGTGCCGGGTGAAGATGCTCACGGCCATGGCCTCGTATTTCTCGCGCTCGAAGTCAGTCAGTCCCGGCAGCCCCTCGAGCTTGAAGAAGGCGCGAGAGCATTCGCGGTAGGACTTGAAGTAGTAGGCCGAGAGGGCGAGCAGGGAGTAGATCTTGCGGGCGTCCAGCTCGAGCTCATACTCCACCAGGCGCAGGGCCGTCTTGAGGGCGCCCTTGTAGTTCCGGGAGTAGAGCTGTCGCTGGCACAGGATGTAGAAGTGCCAGGCCTATGCCCCCCGCCACGGGTTGTTCAGGATCTTCTCGCTGGAAGTGTTGATGTCCGAGGTAATCAGCGAGTCCAGCGTGCGGGCCGTGGTGGCGCCCTTCCCGGTCATGGTCCCGTCCAGCATCCGCTTCTTATACAGGTCGACCTCCATCGCCGCCATCACGTACAGCTTCTTGATCGCCAGCGGAGAGCTGTCCGCTCCGATCAGGTCATTCGCGATTCCGAGAGGATCTTCGCGGCCTCGGTGTTGCGGTTGGCCTTGCGGTACAGCTCGGCAGCCTCGAGCCGGCGGTTGGTCTCGAGCAGCTGGGTGGCCGTCTGGTGGAGCAGCCCCTCGATCTGCGGCAGCCGGTATTTCTCTGAGAGCTCGATGGCTAGGTCCCAGTGGTTGAGCAGGATGCAGCAGTCCACTGCGGCCTTGGGCTGCGAGCACCGCTCGTAGCACTTGACGGCGGGGTGGGCCAGCCCTGCATACTTGAACCGCTCGGCAAGTTCAAGCAGGGTGGGATCATTTTCAGGCAGTTCGGTGACCACCTGGCTGAGAGCCTCGTAGTCCTCCAGGCGGATGAAAGCCTCGATCAGTTCCTTGTAATTCTTTGAGACCAGGAAGTACTCTGCCGCGCGCACCCAGTCCATCCGGTCCATGAAGTAGTAGCCCAGCTCGTCGTTGACCCGCTGCAGCACCTCATCGTACCCCGCGCCTTCCTTCAGCATCTGCGAGACTTTGAACCAGTCACCGATCCGCACCCGCATTTGGACCGCCAGGTCCTTGCGGTCCATGGAGCGGTAGATCTGCTCGGCCTGGTCGTAGTTGCCGTAATAGGCCATGACCTAGGCACGCTGCTTGTCGCGGTCGTCCATCTGTTCAATCTTGCGGATGAGCTTGGTGCCCTTGTAGTCGTCGATCTTGAGCAGGGCTCGCTCGGCCTCCTTGAAGTCCAGGCCGGTGAGGGCCTTTTCGGCGATGACCTCCCACAGGTAGCGATGGCGGCTGGCCTCGGCCATGCGGGTGGCCTCAGCCAATCCCTTCTCCCGGAGGGTGTCGGTGAACTCGCGGTGGAAGTTGGACTCGTGCTCCATAAAATAGTCGTCCTGCACCAGCACTCCGTCCGGGCTCTTCATCAGGTCGTCCAGGAAGACGCCCTTCACCTTCAAGTTCTTGAACTGGCAGATCAGCGCGTCCGTACCCAGGAATTTCTCGACGGTGGTGCCATGAATGATGGAGAGCTTGTTCTTCTCGAGCAGGCCCAGCTGCTCGGATGGTCCTCGGCCCAGACCATCTGCCAGACGTCCTTCTTCTCGGTGTCGAAGAGTTGGCCGTCAGGGATGCTGATGTTGAGTATGCCAAGATTGCCGCCCAGGTCGGTGAAGGCCAGCCGCGCATTGTCACAGCTGGCGGCCATCAGCACGGGGAAGGGCTTGACGAAGATCTTGTTGGGTTCGAGGCTGATCTGCGGCATGATGTAGCGGTTGACTGCCCCCGACTCCAGCCCCACGTATAGGCTTTGGTCGTTCACGAACAGGCTGTAGATGATGTCCTCCGCCTCCTGGTCGTGGTCCGCGGTGGCCTCGTTGTAGTGCGCCGCGGGGTCGGGCTTGTCCCCCACGAACCAGCAGGTCTCCTTCCCCACCTTCCTCGCCGAATCCCCGAAGCTGCCTCTTGAGGCCAGGGTTTTGTACTGCCAGGCGTATACGTAGTTCTCGTTGCCCAGCACCACGTGGGTCCGCGACACTCCGAATAGCGAACCCTCAAACCCCACCAGCCTCGAGTCCACCGGCGTGCCCACTGCATTGCACAGATCAATGCGGGTCTTACCCTGAGTCTCACCCGAGCCCCTGCTGTACAGCACGACGAAGTCATCGCAACTGACCACCCGCACCAGGCGCTTGGCCTGCTTGACGACCTTTTCGTTAGTCTTGGTGTTCCAGTAGACGACCGAGTAGCTGACCTTGTCGATCTTCTGGTAAGCGAACACCAGCGTACCGTTGGCCAGGTAGGCCCACTTGTAGTCGTTCTTGATCGAGGCCAGGTAGAAGGACGGCCCGTAGCACACCGCCATCCGCAGCCCCGAGGGCTCCCAGGCCAGCCCCTTTATGCTGTCACAGCTGGGCAGCTTCAGGTTCTTCAGGTGGTTGCCCTCATCATCGAAGAACTTTATCAGCCCTTCAGCTCGTCCCCCTCCGGCATCGTGCCAGCCACTGCGATCACGGTCCCCCCTGCGGGCATCCACTTCGCCGCGCTGATCTCGAGGCTCGTGTCGACCGCCAGGGGACTGTCGTCCCGGTCATTGCGCATGAAGATAATCCTGCCCACCTGGTAGGCAATGCACAGTCCGCAGGGCACGTCCAGGGCGTTCACTTCCGCCTCCTCGTACCACTCGATCGCCGCCAGAGGCAGCTTCGGGCAGGAGTAGTCGTCAGGGGCCACCAGCTTGTCCAGCCCAACCATCTTGATCTGGTTGATGGGGTCGCCTGCCTCGTCATAGACCAGCACCTCACCGCGGGCGGTGCCGATCAGGAAACTGCGCGAGTCGGGGAACCACTCCATGAGACGAAAGGGCTCCTTGAACTCCTTGGACCAGAGGTTGCTGCCCTCGACGCTGCCCATGATGATGTAACCGTCCTCGTAGGCGATGCAGATCTTTTCGCCGTCAGGGGACCAGCGAATGTCAGCGACAGTGCTCTTGCCGCGATCGTTGATCATCTCCTCGTACCAGCGGCTGCCCCGCTGCATCCAGACGATGATTAGCCCCAGGTTGTCCACCGAGGTCAGCTTCCGGAACTTGTCGTTCCAGAGCAGGCGCACCACGCTGCCCTGGTGGTACTCGAGGACGCTGTGGGGTGACTGCTCCTTCTCGTCGATCTGCACGACCTTGAGGAAGCCCTCGACCCCGCCGAGGGCGACAGTGCCGTCGTGCTCGGACCAGGCGATCGAGAGGATGCTAGGGCGGTTTGTGTTAACCTTCTTCACCAAAAAGCAATTCATTTCAAATTAATTAGACAGAGGCGTGCTCTCAGCCCCGCCGCCCCCGCCGCTCCACCCCCGCCTTCAGCAGCCGCACCGCCAGCAGCTTGCTCATCGCCGTCAGCTTCAGCCGCTGCACCCCGTCCAGCCCCCGCCCACCCTCCGCGGGTTCCGGGTCCGGGTCCGGGGTCGGCTGGTCCTGGTTCACCACCAGCCACCGGATCAGGCTGATCTGTCGGGAGATCTTGTCCTTGGCCTCCTCCAAGTCGAGTAGCTGCTGTTGTAGCTACTGGTTGGTCCTGAGGTAGTCCCGGACAGTTTCCCGTTTGGCCACCAGTCCTCGCAGCTGCGTGTCGTAGAAGGCCTGCGGGCTAGGCATCCGGGCTTTCCAACTTTCAAGGACCTCGGCAGACAGCCTTTACTCCTCCTCCCTTTCCACTTTCTGAGTGGGCTGGCGGGCGATTTCCAGCCTGCGGATTGATAGGCGGGTTATGCTTTTGGAGGGGTTGCGGATCTCTTTGAACTTCTGCTGCACTCGGATTGAACAGCGAGATTCATGGCTTGACAGATCTTAGTGGATGCTTGCCTAGCTGGGTAGGCGAGCTAGAGAAGGCCCGCGAACCTGCTTGGGAGGTTTGGGTTACGCCTGCTCCTAGGTTCTGCGGGTCTGGGCACGAAGGGCCTCGAGGTGCTGTTCGTCCTGCTTCATGACTTTCAGGAGATTCGAGTTAAGATCGTTGAGGATTTGGATCCATTCCTTCTGCCAATATTCGTTTTCCTCACAGATCTTTTTTATCTTTACAAACCGCTCCAGCACCACCCCCGAAATGGCGGTGACCCGCTGGGCCTTCTCCACCCGGACCTGCAATTCCGTGATGCGCCCTCGAGCCTCGCTGGCTTCCTTCTCCTCCTTCCTGCGGATGGCCTGCTCAGGAATGCGACCTCTACCGCGAATGACCCGCTCCATCTTTCGGTTGCTTGCCACGAGCAAGTCAAACTCCCGCCGCAGCTGGTAGTTGCGGTTCTCCATGCTACGCTCCTGGTGCTCAATGGAGGTGTGCATGCGGCCTGGGGGCTTGAGCACTCGGGAGTGAGGCAGAGAGCGTGGGGGCAGGGAGCTGGCCAAAGGGAGAGTGGGCCGCTCGGTCATGAAGGCGGGGCTGCGGGGACTGGCCCGCGAGGTGTCGGGCGGTATCTCTTCCAGCACCAACTTATGAAACTTGTAATGAGACTCTTTAACCAATTCGCTATCGACGGTGGTGAGGTCCAGCTTGCTTCGGGAGTGAAGGGTGCGCTTGGAAAGGAGGGCCATGCGGTTCTCCATGATCTCGTGGCGCTGGTGCTTGACCTCGGTCGCGATCGACAGAGATTTCTGATACTGCAACTTCTCCTTGAGGATGGAGACGCCGACCGTCTCGGAGGGGAAGTAGAGCCGCATGGTCCTGCTGAAGTTGCCCTTGTAGTAGGCCGAGATCCAGGGCATGGCTGTCCACACCCATCGCTTGTAGTAGTAGTAGGTCTGGCCTGTCTCCATGCTCAGCTTCAGCTGCATCTCCTCCTGCAGGTTGAATCGTGTCGGGAACTCGTACACTTACACCCTCTGGTTCTGGTCGTCCAGGCCCTCGCTCAGGATGCCGATGTCCTGGAGGATGCTCTTCACCTCGTTCTCGTAACCGGCCTTGAACCGTGCCCGTCCGTGCTCGGTGTCCACGTTGCAGGTCTGGTGGCTCTTCAGCATCATCTTCAGCTTCTCTCGCAGTCCGACCGTCTTCTTGCGGGTCTCGCTGCTGGCCTCAGAGCCGTCCTCGCACCGGGGAAGAGGCAACGGCTTGAGGCGGGGGCGCTGACCCTTGAGGGACTTAAGCTTGGCCTGGATGAGATCCTAGACAGTGACTTCAGCCTGGTTGCCGCGGATAGGCTCGACGAGCACCATCGCCTGAGCCTCGAATTCCTCCAGGATAAAGAGCTCCCGCATTTCCTGGCTTTGCCCCATCAGCCGAGGGTGATAGAAGGTCGGCGTGTTCTCCTCGAAGGCCGAGAGTTCTTTGAAAAACCGGGAGATCTGCACCAGGATACGGAACAGGTCTCGCTCGGAAGGCAGGTACTCCGCTTTGAAGAACTCCAGGCCCCGGTTGAACTCGTCGACGGGGTCCACCCGGTTGTGGGTGACCACTGCGCTCCACATCCTGAACAGCTCGAACTTGCTGTAGGGGTTGTACAGGATCAGGAAGTGCTCCACTTTCAGCAGCTGCTCCTTCAGCTCATGGTAGGCCCGCATCTGCAGGCAGTGCTGCAGCACCTCCTCCAGCTTGTAGCGGCTGGTGGGCTCGCTCTTTAACAGACGCCTGATGGCTGCCCTGGGTCCACGTGTAAATGGCTCCACGGCCTGCCTGACTCGCGCACTTCGTATTCGCAGATTTCCGTGTTTACTGAGGATGTACGGGCTGAGCACTTCTAGGAATTGGTTGAGAGGAGTTGTCAGTTCTGGGGCCGCTTGCTGGAGCAGCTCCCTGCTGAGACCCCTTACGGTGACTACCAGCATCTCGAGAGGCAGTCGTAGCCCGGGGAATTGCGCAATCCAGCTGTCCAGCACCCTTCTAATGAACTCAGTCAGGGTGGCTGTCGGATGTTCTTCACGAACTGCTCTAGCCGGCGGCAGACCTGCGAGTTGACACGGCTGGCCGAAAACATGCTGCAGGCCACCCTGCCGAAGTACAGCGAGTCCGCCCGCATGGCCAGCCGCCAGACCGCCTGCAGATCAGGGGCGGGATGGCTAAAGGAGTGACAGGGGATGGCTTTGGTGTCGATGACCTGGGAGTGGTATTCTTTCAGCTCGAGGGTTCGGTAGGCTTCAGGCGTCACTGTGATGATCAGCTTTATATGCGGCGGGAAGAGCTTAGGGATCCATTCCTGGACCTGGCTGTGGGGCTCCAGCATCATCTCGAGCCGCTCCACCACTAGGATAAGAGTGCCGATGTCGCCCGTATCCGCAGACTCGCTGATCGGGTTGCGGATGATCGAGTCGACCGTTCGCAGCCAGAAGCTGAAGTACCGTCGCAGGCTTTCGGGCAGCACCTCTATCTTGCTGCGTAGGGAGAGCCGCTCCTTGATCAGGGTCGTGAACCGGAACATCATCGCTGGGAGACTGCAGTTTGGGTAACCGCTTGACCCGAAGTTGAACAGCACGAGGTCCTTGTTGTCCTTCTTGCCGAGGTGCAGCTCACGCCATTTCAGCAGGGCCGTCTTCCGCGGCACCTTCTCGTTTTCTATAACAAACAGCGGGGCAGTTTCGACCTCCTGGTGCCGAGACAGCCACAGTTCGATCTCTTCAGGCAGCGTGGTCTGCAGTTCGGAGGGCAACCCCTTTGCCAGGAACAGCCCCTCGTCCTCCTCAAATTCTAGATCCTCCTCCATTTGCTAATTTGTTTTTATTCGACCTTGATGTTGCCAATAAATAGTGACCGTCACAGCTACCTCCCTGTCGACTCGGGTATTGGCCCCGGCCGCTATCAGCTTGCCGCCCCCTCCAGGCAGGTCCTTACTGGCTCGCTCATGGGCCCCTGTCAACCACGCCACCTCAGCCTGGGCACATTTGGCAGGACCTCTAAGCTGCCCGCCCAAAACTCAAGCACTCCCGGGCCTGGCCACTATCCCACCGTCCACTGGATATCTAAATAAGTCAAAGGCCCTGCGAAGCTGTACAAGAAAAGGACCTCCTCCGACTGCCCCCAAACCGTGCCTTCCATCCCGAACCAGCGAGGTGGAATATACGTCGAGACTGAGGAAGGGTTTTTGGCGAAGCCTCTTGAATAGCCTCAACGTCTTGGCCCGGGCCATTACGACGTGGACGAGACTCTGGTGAAACGGCGCAGCACCAGCTTTAAACTTGACAAGCCGCGGCATACCAGCCGCAAGCCCGCAGGACCGGACGAATGCAAATTCGGCTTGGATTTCACACAGAAGGATGGCCGACAACAGGAAGACATTCGCGAGCGTATCATCTAAGATCTCGAGGCCTTCAGAGAAACTGCCCGCGAATAGTTCAGGAAGTCCGCAGAGCCGCAAGAAAGAAAGATTTCTCTGTACGAAATGGAGCTGATGAGTCGGCAGGTTGCTAAAGAACCTCCCGCCCCGAATTAGTACTCCCCCCAGATCAGCCAGTAAAAGCCTTTGACTTTCTGTCGCCAGCCCCGATTCAGGTAGGATCGCTATTGCACCTAGACTCCCGCTGTGGGCGGCTACCAAGTGGAGCTAGGGCAGGTGCTGCCTGAGCCCCAGGGGTTTACCTTCAGAAAGGCAGTTACTAGGACCCCGAACGGGATGGACCAGGACCGGGATCATACGTAATCAATCAAAAAATAGAAATTCTGAGGGCTGTCAAAAAGGTGGGCGCAACCTGCTTCAACTCGACATCGAAGCGATGGCCCTAACCTAAGCCTGCAGACAAGCAGGTATGACCGAAGTGCCAGCTTTGCTAACAAGGGCAAAGGGAAGATGGTGGAGGTTACGCCTTTGTTCAAAGGCCATGAGAAGACGCAGAGCTGTGGCAGCACCTTGGCAGGATCGGTGGCGGCTTACTCCTTCCTCAGCTCTAATGATTTTTTGTGACGATTTATGCTCACAAATCTGAAAAAAAGTCGGCCCTCTTTATCCGCCCTATTTCTCCCTCCCTTTCCTTCAGGTTGATCTTGCCCTTCACCTTTGTGCTGACGCCCTCCCTGTCCTCCTCGTCCTCGTCATCCTCCTCCCCAGCGCCATTGAACTCGGAGAGATCGTAGAACTTGATGGACTCGTCGTGAGAGCATGACGCGAGCAGCTTCTTGTCCTTACGGAGGGCCAGCCTCTGCACCGGGTACATGGACTCCTCCTAGTGCTGGCCCAGGGCCTTTATGATCCTGTTCGGAAACAGTCCCACGCCCCGGACAAACCCGTCCTCAGCCCCTGTGAGCAGCGTACGCTCGTCGTACTTGAGCATCGCGTCGATCGACTTTGGATGGCCCAACACTCGGTCCTTGCAGTCCCCGAACCAGTCCACTTGAACAGGTAGATCGCCCCCTCGCTTGAATTACAGGCCACAAACTCGCCTTTCTTCACCACCTCGACTCCCAAAAGGTCTCTCTCCATAGAATCGGACAAAGCCAACAAAGCTTTCGTGCCCGAGCCGAGGCTGGTGTCGTAGACGGCTAGCGTGCCGTCTAAGGAGGTGGTCAGGAGAAAGCGATCCTTCGCGGCGATCCCTGTGATAGCCTCCTCCTGCTCCTTGTAGTCCAGCACGCTCGTCTTAGCCCGCGCGTCCCAGATCTTAGTCATGCCTGAATCATCGCCTGAGACCAGGAACTGCTCCACAAATTTGACTCGGCTCACTGCATCACTTGTCAGCACGCGACAGGTGTGAGCGCTTCCAGAGCTGCGCCAGCTGACCGTGACTGTCGACTAATCCGATCCGTCGGTCCTTTCCGCCTGTCGCCAGCAAAGTGCCCTCTTCGTTGAAGCTCACAGACCGGCACGAATTTTTGTGATGCGCGAGGGCCTGCACCGAAGCCACGTCCTCATCAGAGTACTGCAGCAGATGGACCGCGCCAGTGATGAGGCTACAGCCAGGATCTGCTGTGAAGGATGGAAGTCGATGTCCCAGACGTGGTCCTCGGAAAAGTAAAGTGGCGGTTCCAAAAAGATCTCTTGCATTTATTCTTGAATGCAGCACTCGCAATCAATTACCACTAGCGCATGTTCATGTTCGCGACCCCGGCCAAACGCCGCCGGCGTGGAGACAGCCCGCCACCCGCTCCCCGCAAGCCTCGCCGATAAGCACAGCTGGGGGGGCTGGAGCCCCTAAACCTGCAAGACGCCTTCAACGGCATGGCCTGATTACTACAATCAGTCATATGGAATCAACGGTCTTCCTTGGTGACTGCCTCGACGATGTAATGGTTGTCGCAGTACGGGCAGTACTCGTCCTGCTCCTCGAACTACAGCAAGTCCTTCCGGAAGCACTTTTTGCAGACTTTGCAGGCCATGGTCATCTCCCGCGATTTCTTGATGGGGTGCTGCTCGGCCTCGTCGTGGCACTCCGCGCAGTCGTACCACTTTTTGCAGCAGGGTGTGCGGATCGACACCTGTACGTTCAGGATGTGCTTGCACATTCAAATATTATTATTCTTACTGCTCCGGGCCCGTGAAAGGTGGGGATCTCCTGTGCTGAAACACGCCCATCTGCTCTGAGCAGCCCTCGGCGCGGGGGCCAGCACGCCCGCCTGCACCCTGCTCCTGAGAAACTGCTCGGCGCTGCTGCGGACCGCCTCGGGGTTGCAAACGGCCCCGTACTTTTTGGACATCTGGTCGTACTCGTAGTGAAATGCCAGCTACTTAGCATGCGTGAGCATGCTTTCCACCTTGTGCTCTTGGAGGATCTGCTCCTTTTCGATGCCCCGCAGCATGGCCCTGTTCTGAAGGCCCGCCAGCTCGATTTCCCGTGTCAGCAGCAGCCTCACCTTCTCGATCTAGCGCTGGTGGGTCGACTTGTGGACCATGATCTTTAGGGTCGCCAGTTCTTCCCGCAGAGTGGCCACCATCGCGGCCAGCTTAAACAGCGAGGCTTTAAGAGATGGCATTCAAATTAACCGCTCACTTGGCCCGTCCAAAAGTGGCGACCGCCTTCCGATGTTTTTTCTTGCCGGCCAGGTTGTACTGGCCCGGGCCCGGCACGCTCGCCTTAGTGGACTCGGCATCGTCAAAGCGCTTCTGTCCGCTCATAAAAGCATTTGGATAATTGAGCCTCTTCTTTTAAGCATCGGTCCAGGGCTTACTTTCAAAGTATTAGCCCGGGCCTGGGCCTTCGGCCGCTTGCTCGGACTGCAGTCGGCGGTCGCAGCGCCCTATCAGTCCCCCTGCTGTGTTTCCTTTGGCTTAGCAAGCACGGTATTCTCCAGGCCCCAGTCCCGTGCCAGGCAGTGTTCGAAAGCGCTTTTCGCTAGAGGAGAAGCGCTGGATGAGGGTAGGCTTGCTGGCAGCCTTGAGGGGACTGGCCTTAGGGTCGTAGTAATAGCCAGGAGGAGGAGGCTCGTAGGGCCGCATCTGTCGCTCCCGGATCAGAATCATCTCGAGGTACATGTTGTTGGGGTCGATCTCCTGATGGCCGGTCGATCTCCTGATGGCCATGGGACTTAAACTTGGGTCGGACCTGCACCCTCGCTGTCTTTTCGGCAGTTTCTTGTTGACAGTCGAGAAACTGCACTGCCTCCTTCTCGCTGGCAGGCTGGGGTTTGCTTTTAAGCAGGGGCCTGAACTTGTGGCCGATGGTGCTGGGTTTGGTCAGCTTCGTGGAGGAAAACAGTAGGCGCGGAGGCTGGGGCTCGTGCTCGTAACGCACCATCAGGTCGTTCTCCTCAGTCGTTTCGTAGGGATAGTAGCACTCCTGCCGAGAGGGGATCGAAGGGATGCTACAGATCTTGAGTTCGTCCTTGGCCCGCGCAGGCTGCGGTTACCGCTTGTTAGAGCACCAATCGGCCTGCCGGTGGTACTGGCCCGGGCCGGGGGTTTGCTTGCCAGGCTCAGCTTTGAACCTGGCCTCTTTCGAAAAGCTAGCGGGATCGAGCAGCGCCGATGGCGGGGTCATAGACGTCCGGCACCTCGTAATGGCCGGGCGGGGGGTTGTAGTTCAGCGTGTAATAGCCCTATTTGGCAGCCTTGCCGAACTTCATCTATTAATTCCTAAAGATCACAAACATGAAACTGGCACTGCTAGTGCTGCTTCAAGTGGTCCAGTCCTCGCCCTTGATATTACTGATTATTATGACTCTACTTTAACAATAATGCAGCTATTTAGTATCCTACTTGTTGTTGGTGGCAGCCTGAAATACGATTTTGCTGTCAAAGAAACAACCATCTAACGCTTAGAGGACGGCTCTGAAATCGTTCTGGCAAACCCGAAGTATCTCTGTCTGTACACCTACCACGTCTACACAGACAACCCCTACGGCCTCGAGACGCCCTTCATCAATACGCCCCTGACCATCCTCTTCTACAAGGGCTGGAAGTTCAACCAAGCCGGCGATGTCCTGCCTCTACGCATTTCCGAAATCGACGCCTCCACCCGCACGCTCGTGATCCAGTCGCCTGTCAGGTCCAACCAGCCCAGCTTCATGTCCTACATGAACCTGACTTCCCAGGCGGACATCTTCATTTCAGAGGAGAAGGAATTTGGCCAGTTCGTCCCTCACAGCAGGAGAACTGGCTTTTGAAGAGGACCCCGAGTATGCCTCTCCGGTCTGCAAGCATAATAAAAAGGGCCCGCATATTAGCAATTTTCAGTAGGCCTATCTGAACCTGTACGAGTGCAGCTCAACGATCTACATCCAGAACGACCTGCAGTTGGGGGACTACGTCGACAGGGGAGTGTGCGCCCTGACGGCCTCCCGGCCCATCACCCAGCTGCATATCCGAGGGATGAGGCTGGTCGTCCTCTGCAGTCTGCTGTGGCTTCTGCTCCCTATGAGTAATTCATGCATCAGCATCAGTTTGCAGCTCAAATTAATTGAAGCGGGGAGCGGGCCATGATGATGATCGCTTTGACGATATTGTGCGACTACTCGGACAGCCGGTTGCGTCGGAGGTCCAGCTGCCTGAGCCGGGGCAGGTGGCACGCTCGCTTCGCCAGGGCGATGCTGCCCTCCCCGAAAAAGAGGTTGTTTCTGCACTTCAGGCTTTCCAAAGCCAAATTTGGAGTGAGGCTCTAGGCGATCACTTTGGCCTCATGTGGGCCAAAGTCATTGCTTTCTAAGTGCAGTTATTTAAGCTGTTGTAGTTCGGAAATGATGAAGGCCACGATTACGGCTCCTTTCCCACGCAGGCTGTTTCTGCTTAGGTCTAGCTCCACCAGGCTTGTCAGACTGCCCAGCCCGGCAAACGCCGTGCTTTCGGTCTTAAAATCCGCGAGCCCCAAGCCTCTTCAACCGGCGGGAGAGAGGCCAGTGCCTTGAAAAAGTCCCTATAACAAACTGGTTGTAACAGTAATTCCCCTCGAGTTTGAGAGCCTCAAGAGCATTCAGTGAAGGAAAAGCCTACATCAAAGTCTGAAACCCTTCTGAAGTTATATTATTGTTGGAGAGGTCCAAAGTTGATAGTTGAGGGAAGCAGGCCAAAACCTGGTTGAGTCGGTGCATGCCTTTGTCTGTGATCATGTTCGAGGCCAGGGAAATTTCAGTCACTTTTTACTGTCGGCCAGGGCCACTAGTTCTTCTAGGATTATGAGTCCCTCCTGCTTGAGATTGAGGTGGCCCTGGCGGATGCAGCTCAGCTCGGGCAGCGCCCTGATGACTGGGAGCAAGGGCTCCAAGCTGGTGATGCCAGTGTTCTGGAGGTTGAGCTCGCGTAGTCGAAGTAACTTCGAAAATCCCTTTTACGCGAGGACGGGTAGTAGGAATTGACTGATATTCGCGTTCTCTAGATTGAGGCTTTGCACATTTGCAGCATATTTCAGACTAGAGGCCAACTATTTATTAGCGAATTCCACCGCAAGATGGCTTAGCAGAGGCAAGCACTTTAGCGCCTCCCTCGAAATGGTATACCCTTGCATTGTAAGAGTTAAGCTTTTAAGAAAAGGCAGTTGGCGCAGCACCTTCTCAAGGTCGTGAGCTTGGCTAGGCACGGGTGGCGACAGAAAAAACCTGCAGTCTGGGATACAGCCTGGCCAGATATCTAGCAAACGGCAAGCCTTAGTCCGGCAGCAGACGCCCCATCGAACGTTCGAAGAACAGGTCGTACCTGCGCTTAGCACAGGAACTCGTCAGACATGCTAATAATTGTAATCAAGCATGCCTCGCCCGAGCCTTCTCGAGCTAGGCGTTCAGCTATTTGTTGACCTCGATCAGCCGCAGCTGGTTCTCCTTCAGGCTCATGATCTCGTTGTAGTACTCCTGCTCCTTCCGCCCCCGCTCCAGCTCGCCCACCTCGTCGCCCGCCTCCTCCTCGGCCTCCCGCACTTTCCGCCGCAGGCCTTCCAGAGCCCGCTCGTCGAAGCTGGCCGCCTGCACGATCTTTCTGAAGCTGTGCTGGCGGTCAAGAGGCAGATACTGCGCGAACTCCAAGATCGAATCAGGCGGCGCCTCCGGAGCTGCGGAAGTCGCTGGTTGTCCCTCTTGAGCGTGAGAATCTAGCCCTGCAGCTGCTTGATCAGCTCGTGGTAGCGTGAAAGGGCCTCGCCCGAGTTTTTGCTCTGCCTTGAAAGCTGTTCGTCCTTGGCCAACTCCTTTTCCAACCACTCTTTCCGTGCCTTGAGCCCCGACATCTCATTCTGCAAGGCCTCGATCTTTTCACCCTCTCTCGCTGCAGCCGGGCTTCCAGGGTGGCGATGGTGTGCTACTGGCGAGCCAGGCGGTCTTTGGTCTCGGCAGCCAGGACAACCTCACTGACCGCCTGCTGGTTCTCGTAGATTTTGGTTTCGAGAACTTCCTTGACCGCCTCGAGCTGCTGGCGGAGTCGTCGGTTCCTACTCCTCCTGACTGGCCTGGTTGCTTGAAGAGTGCTCGGAGAGGGCCTTCAAGAGCTGCGCAGCAGTGCGGGGTGTTTTCGGTCAGTGCGGCTGCGAGGCCGCCGGGCGCCTCGAGCTGCGCGCGCAGCCGGGCGATCTCGGCGTTGCGGGTCCTCGATGAGCTCGAGCAGCTCCGAGTTGCAGGCGATGAGGGTCTCGATATTATACTTGACGGACTCACGGCCAGATTTCATTTCAAAATATGGAGGGGGCTTCAAGAGCAAGGTCATCTTCGCTGGAGATGCGGGCGTCGGCAAGACCAGTGTCATCATCCCGCATGGAGCTGGGCTAGTTCGAACCCAGAGGTCACCATGACCGTCGGCTTCGAGTTCAAGGTGCTCAGGCCGATCGTGCGGGGCGTGCAGACCGAGATGAAGATCTGGGACGCCTCGGGCCAGGAAAAGTACCGCAACATTGTGGTGGGCGAGTTCCGGAGCAAGCAAGGCGTGTTCCTAGTATTCGACCTGACCAACGAGGAGTCCCCTGCGCAACAGCAAGTACTGGCTGCGGCACATAAAGTCGCACGTGAATGACCCCCGGCTGGTGATCGTGCTGCTGGGGAACAAGAGCGACCTGGTCGAGGATGTGTAGGTGCGGACAGAGGCCATCGAGGACTTCACGAACGAGTACAAGTGCAAGTACTTCGAGGTGTCGGCCCGCTCGGGGAGCAACATCGAGGCCGCGCTGCAGTACATGGCCGAGCGACTCTTTGACACCTACGCCACGCCCGAGCAGCGGAGCACGCTCGAACGAAGCGGGCTATTGCAATTACGGGTGCAACCTGGTCTGATTGCGATGTCACTTCTCGAGGCGGATGGTGCTCAGGAAGGTGTCCAAGTTCTGGGCCTGGTACTTCAGGAACTCCAGCTCCTCCTTCATCCGCGCCTCCTCGATCCTGCTGCCGCTCCTTGATCTTCTTCTCCACCGGAGTCGCGCTTGCTGTTCAGCTCGATGCGCTTCTCTTCGAGCTGGAACTTGCGCGCCTCCATCCGCCTGATCTCTTCCTCAGCTCGTCCACCCCCTCTTCCGCTTTCAGCTGCTTGCGCATCCCGAACACCACCGAGCTCTGGTACAGGGTCTGGTAGGCCGCGATTGTCATCTTCAGCTCGTCCCGCACCCGCATCAGCAAGCAGTCCCCGCTCGGGCAGTCGATCGTCACCTTGCCGGATCAGCTCGTCGAAGCACTGCGAAAAGAGTTCCTCCCGGATGGGGCAGATGCCCTTCTCGCGGGCCTGCCGCTCCTTGAGCCGCTCAGCCAGCAGGGGTCTCGAGGCGCTTGGTGTCCTCGCGGCGAGACCAGGGAGTGCGAGACGTACTGGACGTACAGTTTGCCGGCATTGACCCACTCGCGCGGAGGGATGATTCGCGTTGAGGATGTCCTCGGGGGAAGGCTTGCTTTCATGGGGCACTCTGCTACCTTCTTGGACTTCTGGTATTCCTCGTAGTTCTGGGCCATCTCGATCTCGCTCTCGTACTTGATCAGTGACTCCGCCCGCCCGTTTCAGTCATGCCCAATTATCAATGCACTGTGAAGATATCTCTGCGCTTAGGCGGCTGCCTCTCTACTTTCGGGCCCTTGAAGACGGGACTGTCCTATTGACCAACTCAAGGCAGCCCGAAGCCAGGCCCGTCCGCGCCATCCCACCCGACAGCCGGGGTCTCGACCCTACACCTTTCCGACCGACGAATCCCTGCTGACGTGCTGGCAGTCCGGCTGCCCAACTTGAAGGAGGCCGTCCTCCGGCAAAATTCAACTGGAGGACATGCACAAGATCATAAAGGGCTTGCAGACCAAGCTGGAATCGCTCTAGATAAGCAAATGCTCCTACATAACCTTGCCAGACCTACTGGCGAGGGCGGGGCTGCCCTACCTCAAGACCCTGACAATCATGAACTGCATTCTGGGGCTAGCGTCAGACATCTCCTCGAGGCGGACTTCCCCCATCTGTAGGAGCTTCGCCTCGAGCGAGTGATGATCTCGTAAATCAAGCGCATTTCCTTCAGCAACCTCAGAGTGCTCACCTGTCCTGCAACCAACTCAAGAGCCTCTCCTTTCTCTTCGGAGGCAGCTTTTAGTCCCTGGAGGAGCTGCTGCTGAGCTGGAACCTGCTCGGCCATGCAGCGATTAAGCAGCTCCGGAAGGTTGAACTGCCTGCCCTCAAAAGCCCTGTCGCTGTCTAACAATCCGCTGAATGGGGCGGGTGCTCAATAGCTAGTGCTGGGGAGTTGGGACTGCGTCTAGAACCTGGAGCTGAGCTGGTGCTACCTCTAGAACGAAGGGGCCCTCTTGGATCGGCGATGGGCACTGGCCCTCGCTGCGGCGACTGGACCTCAGCATGAACAGTCTCACCAACAGCGCCATGTACATGCTGGCGCGCCTACCTCCCCTGTAAAATCTCAAACTGGGCAACAACCACATCTCCGAACAGGGCATCCGCACGATCGTCTAGTTCCAGCGCGGGCTCTAGAGTCTGAGCCTGAGCCAGTGCTCGATCGGAGACCAGGGATTGACGGAAATGGCGGGCAGGATGCAAAAACTGCGAAGACTAGTGCTGCGCTGGGTGAACTACACTGAGGAAGGACTGCTCTCCTTTAACCGCAGGGACTGGCCTGCCCTGTCATAGCTGGTGCTGCGGGACCGCCGGACAGTAACCACCCAGCACGCCCTG
Source organism: Hippocampus zosterae (assembly GCF_025434085.1). NCBI lineage: Eukaryota > Metazoa > Chordata > Actinopteri > Syngnathiformes > Syngnathidae > Hippocampus > Hippocampus zosterae. The sequence continues at coordinate 49,070 of NW_026262810.1, forward strand.
AAGGCGGCCTTCCCAGAGCTCAATATCAGCTGACAGATCAATCGCGGCGCATCATGGGCCCAATCTTGGACTGCACGCTCTTGTACTTGCCCAGCTTGTACTCGTAGTTGTCCTTGATGCTCTGGGTCGAGACGGGCTCTTCCCGGTGAGACTGAGGCTGCACTCTCTGCGGGCGGTCGGAGGGGCTGAACACTCGCCGCACTGCCTCGCGCTACTCCTTGAGGGCCTGCTCGTGCGCCCCGTACAGGTTGCAGACCCACGTCCTTGATGGGCGTGCTGGGCCTGTTCTTCATGCCGAAAGTAACTGCCCCCTCGGGCTATCGCTGCGGCTTGGTCTTCTTGTGGCCCTCGTGCTTCTTGACCCGCAGCTCGTTGTGCCTGCGGTACTCGGTCATGTCCTTGGCGCAGGGTGCCACCCCTCACCACGCAGTCTCGGTTCATCCCGATGAAGTCCTTCCTCTGGGTCTCGATCTGAGAGGGCTTGTGGGCCTCCCAACTGAAGAGGGCTGGTGAGCAGGGTACAGTCTTTGGCAGTCACGCCGTCCTTGCGGGGCACGTAGCCGTAGGCGTGTCCTTCGGGCGGCAGGTCGTGGAAGCCCGGCTTGCAGCGGCCTAACTCGTCCTTGGTGATCAAAACGTTTTTCATTATGTCCGACGAGGAGGAAGAATGGGAC
>NW_026262811.1:0-49024 GCF_025434085.1 Hippocampus zosterae
CTGGGAATCCAACTTTTCACAATACTCAAACGCAGAATCCATATTCCTGCATTCCAAGGCCAGCTCGAACGCTTCTCTCGGGTCCTTCGTAAATTGCGCCACGACCTTCCCTAGCCCTGCTGCCACCAGGTATGCGTTAAACGCATCGCCCAAGGGCTCATGCTCCTTCAGCAAGGATACCAGTTTGGGCCAGTCCTCCCTCTCGACCGCATGACGGATGTTGACCTCTGTAGCGACCTTGTTCTAGAGCTAGCGCAGAGGCAGGCTAGCTTGCGGGTCGTAGTAGAGGATGGACTTTGACCGTCTTTGAAGCAGTAGCCGGGGGGCGACCGTACAGGAATGCAGAAAACTCCGTCCCGAAAGGAAATTGTAATGAATGCCCGTATCCGTGGAATAAAAAATAAAGCCCATATCGTCCCATATGACACTTCGAATCCTGTTTTTCTCGGTTATAGTGCAGACCGCCTTCATGCCCTCTCGCACCAGCACTTTGATTTCCTGAGCAAATAGCAGTGCGACATACTCCCCACATTTGGAAGGGATTAGGTCAACCAGCGGCTTGCCTAGCGCATGCTCTTTCACCACGACCAGTCGACTGCTAGCAACCGTCCCCTCCATGTCGATCTCAAGCAGCCTGCTTCTCTCGGTGACCACGAATATATCCTTCTCGACCGAAAACACCATTTTCAGACGGATACCCTCCGGCACCTCGATGCTATGAACCGCCTTTTAAAAGGTGATTCCCTGGAGCATCAGCTCCCCACCCTTGACCAGTAGAGCATACTGTTTCCAGAAGCAGCCATGCACAACCCCCGTCTGCTCCACCACCATCGTATTGCCCTTCACGATACGTGTCAGCTCTCCTACCAGCAGGTAGCAGTCCTCTTTGGCATAGTATGCGATTTTGGTTAATGGCCCTTTAGCGAACGCCACTCTGTTTTGCTTGCCCTCGGTGGAGAACTCGACGATATCACCGTTTTCACCGTGTGGGCAGACCAGTCCCCCAACTGCGTTGATGGTGTAAGGCCTGTTTTGGGGGGCGATGCTGAGCACCACAAAGCCGGAGTCATGTCCGGCCGCGATCACTCCGCTCTCGACCATCTGGCACAAATTCCAGAACCTGTCCTTATCCAGCCTGAACTGATGGAGCTCTTCGCTTTCCCTGTAGTTCCAGATTTTGATGGTCCTGTCCTCCGAGCAGCTGACGAGTACATCCTCCCGGGTCTCGAACATGACCGAGCACACGTTCGTGGCATGGCCGTTCAGTGTGGTGGTGTGCCACACCACCCCCCCTGAGTACTTCCACAGGCGGATCGTCTTGTCATCCGAGCCTGAGGCCAGATAGTTGTTCATAGGATGGAAGCAGGCCCAGTTGACCCCCCTCTGATGTCCGCTCATGACCTTGACGCACTGCACATCTACATAGCTGGTGTTCAGCTGCACGCTGGTCGACTTGGTGTACCCCTCGAAGGTCCACAGCCTGGCATTGCCATCCAGCGAGGCTGAGACGATCAGGTCCTGAGAGGGGTGGAAAAGGGCACTCATGACATAATGCGAGTGCCCAGGGATAGTCGACACGCAGGTCCTCGACTAGTAGTTCCAGAGCCTGATGGTCTGATCATCCGAGGCGGACACGACCCACGGCAGCACCCTGTGGAACTCCACCGACCGGATATAGTCCACGTGTCCATTCATCTCGCAGACAGTCCTCTCGTCCTTGTAGTTGTAGACGATGATGTTGAAGTCGTCGCCCCCGGAGACGAACAGCGGCAGGGTCATGTGGAAGTTGACGCCTCGCACTGGGCTCTTGTGAAGCTCGTATTTGCGGACGAACATGGCCAGCTTCAGATCGTAGATCAGCACCTCGCCGGAGTGCAGGGCGAGGATCAGCCACGGCCTCAGCGGGTGCGCGTGCAGGCTTTGACCCGATTGGTCTATTTCGCCAGCAGCACCTCTATCTATTTCATTTATAATCGATCCGCATCACGCCAGCAGCTTGTGCCAGTCCTCCTCGATCTGTATGGGGCGGAGCCATGCCCGCGCTTTTGCGAGGATTCCTTTGAGTTCCTTTCTGCCTGGGAAATGCTTTTGGAGCCATTGTTGGACCACCCATGTCATGGCTGCCGCGTTGAGGTGGCCGGGTTTAAGCCCCAGGATCTGCAGCAGTTTGGGGGAAGGCTACCAATGCCCATCAAACTCCTGCAGGCTGATGATCTAGTCCAGCTCCTTCGAGGGCTCAGGCCTCAAAGGCTCCGCTTTCGGGGGCTCTCTCTTCTATTCCTCTATCAGCATACTCTCATGGCAGGCCTTCTAGAACACATCCTACTAATCCTGTTATTAGGATTCGACTTCCATGGACTATTTGAAGCTTTGTTTAGATCTGGACATCGGCTTCAGGGCTTTTTATAATGCTCCGCTGTCGAAAGCTTTGCTCATCTTCGCCACTCCACGGGTTTTCAAGGCGGCTGAGCCCTTCCTGTTTCCGTTAGTAGCAGCAGGTGCCGCCATCCTTCTATACCGTTTTTTCACATGGTCTACTGGCTATTGCTCTTGCTTGTCCTTATAGTGCTAAAACTTCGCCCTGATTTCATCACCCTCCACAACCGCCAGCCACGCAGTATACTTCGAGATGACCTGGCTGCCAACCGACTCCTCCACAATATCCTTTGTGACGTCAGCCTTCCAGTCCCGCAGCATAGGCGCCACCTTCCCTCCAGGGACAACCCTTTCCAGCAATTTGATCTTCTTGTAGGAGTACATCTGCCTGAGCTCAGGCACCTGCAGAAGACAGGCTAGAGGCACCACCAGTTCTTATTTTTTGTTGGAATAGCTGTCGAAATAGTTGAGGAAGATGCGGTCCTAGTCGGTCGGCGGCCTGCGTAATTTGAGGTAGAAGGTCAGTGGCTGGTCCTTTTGGATGTAGGGGATTGAGGCTGGGTTGGGCAGCACTTCTTCAAACAAGGCGTCATCGAACTGTCCTGAAAAGTTAGATAGCACGGGCGAGACCAGGTTCATCAGGATTTCGATGATGGTACCTTTTAGATCCGCCTCTACGCTCAGCATTGCATACTGACCTACCCCGCCCTCCGCCAGTCCCTTCACCAGTGCCTGAGACGCTCCAGCCCCGATCCCCACACAACTTACTTCTCACTCCAATGCGCGGCCAGTGCCACAACTGCGTTGGTATCGCCTACTCCTCCGTCAGTCAGTACGATCACGTTCCTGGGCATGGCAGGCTTGATGGGCTGTTCGTAGATGGCTCTCAGAGGGGTGCTGATGTTGGTCCCGCCCATATTGGCCTCCATGGCCTGGACCTTAGCAAGGGCCTCGTCTAATGATTTTTTGTGGTAGGGTTGGCTGGCCTTGAAGAGGAATTCGTGGCGGTTTCCAAAACTGACGATATTGAAGAAACAGTTGGCTGGCAGGCTTCGGAGGAAGAGTTGGAGTGCTTATTTAGCCTTTCTCATGAGCCCGCCTGACATGGATCCGCTTCGATCAAGTAAAAAGATGAATTCGCCCTGGATACCCTGCTCCGCCTCCCAGATTCCTTTGGCCGCCAAGGCATCTTCATCTCCCATCTCGCAGAACCTCGGCACCACGCTCACCACCCCATACAGGCCATCTCCACTTCCCACATACTGCGGAGCGTGCATCCTCTCGCAGCCATACAGAAACTGGAAATCCGTGTCCGGCCTCTCCTCCCGTGGCAGCACCAAGCAAGCCCCTCTCTAATCACGATGCAGGGTCTACAATTTGTGAGTGTTACTATGGGTGACGGTCAGCGCGGTAGCCGTCTGCACGTTTATCTTGAAAATCCATTTGTAGGAGGGCGGGGTGCCGATCTCCGTTGGCCCGCTGACCGCCATGTATCGTGGTCGGACCTTACTGGACAGCATAAAACTCCAGAACTTGTTCATAGTCAGCTCCGCCTCCTGCAGGTAGGCCAGCCGGATCCCCACTGTTTCTTGGGGCGGAATGTTGCCCAGCTTGATGAAGATGATATCGTCGGAGTTGACATACCCCGTCGCCATGGCTACAGTCGCCCCTTCCCTCTTTTTCTTGTCGTACTATTCCTGGGCCTCGGTCAGTTCCTTGACTTGTCCTTTGACGCGCTGGCCGGCTACCTCGGCCTCGAACCTGTGCAGGGCCGCCCTCGGGTCGATCGGAAAACAGTAGACCGCATCGATATAGCAATCCTGGGTATTCGTATAAACCAGCCTCTGCTCCACCTCCACCACATTATGCCTAACCCAAGCTTCAACCACCACCTCCCTCAGCGGCAAAGACATCTCCCCCACACATTTCTCACCCACCCTGGGCTCATAATACAGCCCGCATCTCACCCTGCCTGGTTTTTCCTTCACAAACTTGGAGTAATCCAGCATTAATAATTCTTTAATAGGATGGAAAAACTGAAATTTTATTGGGGGCTGTGTGGGAGGCAGGGTTGTGAGCTGGAGTGCCCGGCTGTAAAGCTAGGAGTTGGGGGCTGCATGTGCCTGCATATACACGGCCGACCTCCCTCTACTCTTAATCGACAGACACGAATACAAATTCTTCAGGTTCTGAAAGCAAGGTGAATGGTGGTTAGTTCATGCTTGGATTTTGATGCCCTGGAGGGCGGAATGCTAGCGGAAGCTGGAGGCCCCGAATAGGATGCCTTTGCCGCCAGCTTTCCACCCCTCTCGCGGGTAGTCGGGCTGCACAACCCTCCGATTGCGGGCCACAAAACCCGCCTGCACCTGCTCAGCAGCCTGATCAAACACCTCCTCATTCTCAGTGAACACAATACTACCGGTTCCATGGGGCAGGCCATTCACAGTCTCAATGAACTCCTCATGACCATCAACCCTGATCACACAGAGGAACGGGCCATGCAGCTAGTCCTGCACCAGAGCCATTTCAGGCTGGCAGTTGTCAAGCACGGTCAGTTCGAAGGAGCTGGCTTTGTCCGCATCGAATTCGATGGCCATCCCTCCGCATTTCACTGTGGCGCCCTCTGAAACTGCGTTTTAGACCAGCCCCCCCAACTCCGATACTGAGTCCTCAATAGCCATCACGCCTATCTCACAGTCCTCCTCCATGCCCAGCTTGACCCTCCCGACCACTTCCACCAGTCTGGCTACAAAGTCATCAGCCACCTTCTCGTGTACGAACAGCACGCTCAGGCATTCGAAGTCCTGTCCGTTATTCCGGAACGACTAGTATGCGACCTGCTCTACTGCGAGGGACAGGTCTGCGGAGCTGTCCACGTAGCCGGTCACCTTGCCGGTGTAGAAAAGGGTCATGTTGATGAACCTTTCGGCCGCCAGTCTCTCGTAGATCAGCTTGCCGCCCTGCCTTGACCCCATGTAGCTGACCTGTCTGATCTCCCTGTCTTTGAGGAGGGTTATCAGCTGCGGCTGGTCCGTGAAACAGGTCTGAAGGAGGGGCAGCCCTGTCACCTCCTGGATTTTGGAAGACAGGTAGATGGACGACCACGGGGCGTAAGAGGATGGCTTGAGCAGGCATGTGTTGCCGGTCAGTAAAGCAGGCCACGCCAGCATAAGACTCGAGTAGATCGGGCTGGAATAATAAGGCAGCATGAGCGCCACTCCTAGAGGCCCACGCCTCACTCCTGGCTCATCTTCAAGCCCCATCACCTTGCTGACCCCCTCCATCAAGGCCACCGTGCTGTCAATCTCCACAAAGCAATCCCGATAGCTCTTGCCCAGCCCCGTCCTCAGCTGCTCCGCTATCTCAGCCCGGTCCTTAACCAGTGCTTGTCTAAACCCCTCGAGCTGTTCGGCCCTGGCTTGGAGCGACAGCTCGGACCACGTCCTGAAGGCGGATGTCGAGGCCTGCATGAGAGCAGGGATGCATTACTAGGTGGTGTAGGGGATCGTGCCAAGAGGCTGCCTGGTATGAGGGTTGTGGTAGGTGAACAGCCGGGTGGTGAACAGCCTCCTGATTCTCATTATATCAAATGAACTGCGTAGAGGCAGTCGCGGGGTATTTCGGGTTTTCATTCAAAGCGAAGATCCTGGCCTGGTAATACCGCCAGCTTAAAGACGCCATCATTGCTGACAACATGGTCTACATCAGCGAAATGCTCGAGCAAAACTATACCTTCACGGATGGCGCTGAGACCATCGTACATTTTGCAATCCGGCAGGGGAAAAATGACATTTCAGTCGAGCTTCTCTCCATGCTGCAAGAGCAGCTGGATGACTGGCTGCCCTCTTTGCTTTATGAGTCCATTTTTGCCAGGAATGTGGAGATGGCGATGCATTTGGTTCAGGTGCATCGGGTGCATCCGGGCACTAGAGACCCTGACACCGGTAGCACTCCGATCATCGCGGCTGCGGCAAACGGGGCAGTCGAGATACTCACCTTTCTTCTCGAGTAGCCTGGCGCAGACCCCCTCTCCGCCAACAATGACTAGCAAACCGCCCTCCACCGGGCCTGCTTCTACGGCTAATTCTAGACCGTCTCCCATCTTCTCGACCACACCCCCCTTCGGATTTCACAGGTCGACTGCCGCGGCAACAACTGTTGCCACATGGCCGCCATGCAGCTTCAGCTGGGCTGCCTAAGATATTTGGTGCAGAGGCTTGGCTCGCCCGCGTTGCTGTACCATCCGAATGCATACGGCAAGTCTTGCTTCGATATTGTGAGGGAGATCCTTACAGTGCTTAAGAATAAGGATGCGGAGGAGCTGACAGCTTTGCAGGTCGAGGCGATCGTCCTTTAGGGAGATTTCGGGGCTGCCTTTGATTAGCAGTTCCGAGAAATCGACGAGCCTGAAAAATGACCATCCTCGGTAGTTCAACAAGCGCCCATATCCTTCGTGTATGTATCACAACACCAAATTGTTAGACCCACCGGCTGTCCCTTAATCAGGCGCCCTGAAATCAATTTATAATAGAATTCCAGAGCTGCAAGGCCAATCTTTGTTTTCACGAGATTTACATATCCAAGTTTAAGCCAGCTTAGCTGGTTATGAGAGGTCTGCCCTATTCCGGATCGGGCCCTCATTTCGACTAACCAAAGAACATTCATATTTTTGATTGTCTTTCTTGCGCGGAAAGGGAATAAAATTGAGATTAAAATAATTGATGTCCGAGGAGGTATTCGATGGGCTGAAGGAGCTTAATGACAACCTGCTGAGGCTGCTGAACAGGCTAGGAGCTGTCCGCTCGAATTGCTAGATTTCGACCCAGACCAGCTACCAGCACCTAGCCAGATCCCCCCTCGAATTCATGAAACGAGACGATTTCTAAGTATCCAGCAATTCCACCTGCCTCCAATAAAACTCCTTGCAGCAGGATGATCTCAACAGGAACTACCAGAAAGGCCTTGAACAGGGCGATAAGCTGGATATATAAAATTATTGGAGAAGGAATGCGGGGGATAAGATTAGGGTTAATTCGCCGGGCCGGGAGGGTGTTGGGAATCGGTGGTAGATGTATATCAGTCGTCCTTTGGACCTGTCTTCTACCACACAGGCGCATGGGTTCTACTCCCCCCGCAGCCACCAGCCCAACCCCATCCACCCTTCCCGCCCCAGCCCCCAAGCCCCCTACCGCCCCCAATACAGTCCCCGGGCTCACCCCCCTCAAAGAGCCTACTACAGCTGATGTATTTACATCATAACCATCTATAACTATCCGTTATGAAATGCAGAAGAGGGCCTTCCGCGCAAGACTGAAGAATTCGTTTGAGGAGATGCTGAACTCGAAGGATCAGATTCGGTTTCTGTCGTTTGTCAAGAAAAGGGGGGTGCCGAATTGTCTGTTTCATAGGTTGCTGGAGGCGAAGAATTTTAGGTTTTTGACGATTTTGATTGAGATTCAGGAAGGACTGGAGGATCAGGATCAGGATGGCAGGACGCCTTTGGTACTGTCCGCTAGTAAAGGGCTCGTCGAGTTGGTCAGACTTCTTCTTTTCAAAAAAGTCAGCATATAGCATTAAGACCTATCCGGGAAATCAGCTTTAGACTACGCCGTTTAGAACGACAACGCCATGATGGTCCAACTCCTCCTCCGGAAAACCAAAGACTTCTCGAGAATACCAATCACCCTCTTAAAATACAAGCCAAGCCCAGCCATTAAAAAATTGCTATAAAAATACTGCTAAAAACAACAAAACAATATTAAAAACATTCAAACCTGCGACAAATAAAATTTCATGAATAATACCAACAGCCCGACTCGAAAACTGATCACTGACTTGAAGGCCAAGCCGAGTAACCAGAAAGGTTTGAGTGCCAATACAGGAGGCATACATGCTGGCATGCTGGCCTCGACTGGAAAGCTAGATCCGATCTGTAAACGGCTGGAAGACCTTTTCGAAACCCCTGAGAATAATTTCTTCGGAAGGACGCAACTTTCAGGGCTACAAATTTTGAAGCCGCTTGGCAAAGGCAGCTTCGGGGAGGTGTTCCTCGCAGAGCTGAAAGGCTAGCTTATCGCCCTTAAATGCCTGGACAAGCGATACATCCGAAAAAAGGAGATGACATGCTACGCCCATTCCTAGAGAAAGGTCATGAAGACCATCCGGCATCCGTTCATCATGCCTCTCCGGTTCGCCGCCCAAACACAGTCAAAATACCTGCTGGCCATGGACTACATGCCAGGCGGAGATCTCTCCTCCAAGACTGGCAAATGCTCAATAAAGTACATCAGACTCTGGGCGGCCCAAATAATCCTCGGCATTTAGGCGCTCCACGAAAACTCCATTATTTACAGAGACCTCAAACCCGAAAACGTGCTGCTGGATGGCTCGGGGTCTATCAAGCTTTCTGATTTCGGGCTGAGCAAGATAGGAGTCGAGGGTGTCACAGGGGCGACTTACTCGTTCTGCGGGACGTACGCCTACGTAGCTCCCGAAATGATCGAGTGCAAAGGCCATGGTCAGGCGATCGACTGGTACCTCCTCGGCGTTCTGCTCTACGAGCTAACACTCGGCAAAGTGCCTTTCAACCACATCGACAGATAAAAGCTATTCCAGATGATCCTCCACGGATAGCTGAAGTTCCCGAGCCATATGCATAAAGACCTGGAGGAGTTGATCAGAGGGCTGATGGAAAGGAATCCGGCCAAGCGGCTGGGCAGCAAAGGCACGCAGGAGATCAAAAGCATGCCTTTTTTCGCAGACACCGATTTCAACGCCATCCTGGCGTAACCCCCAAAACCCATCCCTCGCAGAGAATCAGGCAAGGCCAAACTGGACCTGACCTCGCTCGTTCTCGACTTCAACAAGGAAAGGGACCCCGAGTGGTCCTTCTACCAGCCCTGAATTCAAGATGGCAGTTATAAATCATTAAGTTTCATAGTAGCTGGAGATAGGCCAGGTCGTGCTGTATGGTTCTTTGGGAAAGACTGCTCTAGGCCCGCTGGTACTCGAATTTGAATCTTCTGGAGGGGTTGTGAGGCCGGGGTTGCAACTCGGCGATGTACTTTTTTGCCTTGGGAGGGTTTTTTTGTGGAAGCTGTTGTGGGGCGAGCTTGAGGGAATGGTCCAGTGACTGGGTACTGTCATCAGAGTCAACAAATTCCTTCCCACAGCCCAATTCCTAACCCCCCAACCCCACACCAAGAATCATTTCTAAATTATCAGTCGTTGCTTTGAAATCACTATTGAACAACCCCTCGCGCCCTCCTGTCATAAAAACTGGTCGTAGTTGTAGCTCCATAAGATTTTATTTTTGTGGGGTGGGTTATTTATTAAGACTATCTGGTTGTGATTGTGGTGGTTGGATGGGGTTGGGGGGGTGGGGGCAGCACCTGTGTAGCTCAGCTGGTTAGAGCGTGAGTCTCATAATCTCAAGGTCGAGGGTTCAATCCCCTCCGCGGGTACTTTTTTGTGCTGTCTATAGCTTTCTTCAATTGTTATTTTATAGCGTTGCAGTAAATATTTCGTTAATAGTTTATTATCGTTTAACTGTAATGAACCAGTATACGTCCCAACGTGTAATTCCTAGAAGCGAGTTCAAACTCCAGAAGTAGGCCCCTCCACGTCGATTTCCTGGGCGCAGCAAAAAAACATATGAACAATCACACAAATTCGCAGGTCAAGCCTATCTCCCACAACAAAACCTGACAAAATGTCCCACAGCCCGGCGCTTCCCTAAGCCCCCATTCAAGCTACCGCATCATCTTGAAACCATCGAATAATGATATTTTATATGGGCTAGTGTTAATGCTACCTCGATCCTGGCGAGAGGGTCTACCGGCCAGGCAAGCATTTCAAGGGCTGCGAGGGGTGCGGGATCAGGGTTGGTGGGATGTACTATTGCCCGCAGTGCTGGCAGCTTTGGTGTGGGGATTGTGCGGAGCAGCCTCTTAAAAAGCTCAGATCTCATTTTAGGGAGAAACATCGGGTGTTCTACTTGCCGGCTGCGCTATCACCATCCTCTCATGAGGCTATATTTTCCCTACCACCTGACAAGGATCTACATCTCCCTGCTTTCCCATGCCAAAAATGCCAAGGTCCCAACGGTCTCCGCTATATCTGCTTGCAGCCTTGCTCCCCAGCCTATCTCTGTCACAACTGTATGGGCTGCGGACATCCTCGCCTGGCGATTATCTAATAACCTCTTAAAGCTGAACAAACTGACAAAAAACATTATGGTAGCGGCCGTTTTGGTGGTATTTGGCCTTACAGATATATACGGGACAGGTGAGGGCGTGGCCATTAAGATCATGAAAAAGGTGGAGGACAAGGACGGCCAAACCCGCATAAACGATAGTTTTTTAAGATAGCGACAAGCGTACCTGTCAATCCGGCATCCAAACTTCCTCCAATTTTACAATTACACAACCGATCCAAAATCTCTTCTTATCCAATAATTCGCAGGCACCAACCTCACCAAAGCCAGGGGGCTTCGGCTCTCCTAAAAAACGTACATTATAAGGAAACTGGCCTTAGCACTTTAATATCTTCATGGAAAGGGGGTTGGCCATTTCGATGTCAAACCGGAAAATGTTATGTATGATGGCCGGGAGGTCAAACTGATCGATTTAGGTCTTGTGCAGGCTTTTGGATAGGCCCCTGAAATCCTGGATCAAAGGTTTTATTCACCCTTCGCGAAAGATAATACTGGCCCCAAAGCTGATATTTTCGCGTTTGGATTGCTGGCCAATTTTTTGTTCAGCTAGCAGGGTCACCAGTTTATAGAAGGAAAGGTAGTTTTCGACAAAAAGAGTGAATATTTCAGTGAGCTGATCGATCAATGCATCAGCCCTGATTTATAAAGCAGACCGTCGGCCACCCAGATTCTAGACATTTTCACACCATTCAAATAAATCAGCCCGTTCCTCACCACCCAACAATTCCAATAAACCTACAGCAAGACAGTCCAGCAGCATAGAGCATATGAACATGACTGTATATGAATATTCTTTAGTTATGTGAAATGAGGACCCGCTCCGAATAGGGCAAGCCACTCACAACCAGTTAGACTGGCTAAAACTTGGATAGCTTCTAAATCAAGTGGAGGTTGATTACTTCTTGATCCTCGTCCCTCTTATCTTTGTATCTCATTGCCCGCAATTAAGGGGCCATATCAAAGGCCATATCAAAATGCTTTTCTTATGTATCGGTGTGGCTATCGCCTCCCGCATCATCCTGAAAGCAATGACTGAAATGCCGGAATGGTATGAGCACCTTGAAGTGCCGGTCTAGGAGGTGATCTGCAAGAACTGTGAAATCGGGCTGTTTTACCATAATGGCACAAAGGAGTATCCGATCAGGTTGGGAAGGGAGAGTTCGCCGGGGTTGATCAATGAGCATTTGAGGAGGCTGCTGGATGCTAGGGTTTATGAGGTTACGAGTTAGGAAGAGTTGGATGAGCATCTTGCGGAGACGAGACAGGTTGTCATATGGGCCACTGCGGAGCCCGATAACCTGAGTGCTTTCCATGACCTCTCAAAAAAGCATGCTTTCCAAAGACTGCTCACAACCACCACCCCAGCCCTCCTCCAATCCCTCTCCCTAACCACCCCCAACCTCACCATCCTCTACCTCCACAACTCCACCCGCCACCAAATCGACTACCCCCTCTAAGACTTCAGCTATGACAGTATTGACACTTTCATTCGGTTCTACGAGTACAGCTTTATTGAGAGGATTAGCGGGCCGAGGCATTTTGGGATGTATGAGGATATGGGTGAGAAGCATGAGGTGGTGGTTGTGGCATATGGGGATGATCTGGCAGGGCATCTGGCGATGAGGGAGGTTGGGGGATGGGAGTTTGGGGATACGTTTGTGGTGCCGTATGCGGATCAATCGCGAGGCATGACCGGTATCAAATTCGTCCTTTCGCTAAACTTGACCTAACTGCCAGCCGTCCACTACCTGTAATACCAACCCCGTGAGTACCAATTCATCACCAAAAAATACAGGATGACAGCGCATGATATCACTTCCTAAACCCTTTCATCATTCCTAAAAAACCCTGAAAAAGCAGGCGAAAAAATAATTTTCTAATAACAAAGGCCTAAACACAGCAAATACGCACGCTCTCTAACCCGCAACACCCTCATCCCTGCGGTATAAAAAACCCAAGAAGAAGGCAAAACTTTAATTATTCTTTTTTACGGAAGTAAATAAACCAGCCACTACGGTGAAAAAACCAGCAAGGAAGATTTCAAAAGGGTAGCAGCCCTTCTTCACAGCGAGTCCTTAACCTTCGCTCTCTACGACTACGATAGCAACGAGCTGAACATAAGAGTGACCTCTTTACCGGTCATCAAAGTGATCCGGCCATCCACCCCTTCGCAACAATACACAGGCAGGATGCAATTCCACGAGATACTGCAGTTCCTGCAGTAGACGCTCGAGATGGCCAATGAACTTTGATATCAATAATAGTAACTCATGAGCAATCGAGAGGATGGTCAGCGATCAGTTTCTGGTTGATCCTCCGCAGGATGGTGCGTGCCCTTGCCCTGGCATGCTATGAGCTGTCGCAATTCGAATTCTAAGGCTAGTCAGGCGCCTTCATCTTATCGACGCAGGACACGCAATTCCCCATTCTATTATAATTTTTACCTTAGTGGAAGCTTGTTAATAATGAGTGATTTTTTGGAGGAATTTTATGGCAAGAGGAAGCTCCTCAAGAAGGAGGAATACGATCCCAGAGATAATTTGGGGCCCAGGCTTGGAGCGGACTGGCGGCCTGGTGACACCGTTCTTTCTGTAACAGCAAGGCGAATCATGACCCCTCTCAAAGCCCTGCTCAACCCAACCAACTACACCCACCAAAAGCTCTCACAAAACCTTTCAGGCATCCTGGCCCAAGAAGACATCCTGATCAGCATGGCGATCATCCTGACCATGCCAGTGGCCATCGTCATGCCCTACCTGATCCCCAGGCTGAGACGAGCCCGCAGGTAATACTTCTTCCATCAGTACTTGAAATATCACTTCTTTGAGAAGGAGCTTGGCGTGCCTGGCAAGAAGATTCCTTTGAGGGAGTTGAAGAGGATGATGGAGGAGGCGGAGGCGAAATGGCATGTGTGAGGCATGTGTGAGGCATGTGTGAGGATGGGATGTGTATGAGCGGGATATTTGAATGGACGTTATAAAGGCGCAGGAGTTGTTGCTGCCGTTCTTTCCGGACCTGCCGCTGATCGGCAGTCCTGCAGCCACCTCCCTGCTTGAAAAGCAGTCCCTTTTCTACGCCAACAAGTTACTCTCGATCATCCATCGCATCAACTCGTCGATGCCTTTCTAAGCAGACCCCTGCGCCAGCCAGCTCAAGTAACTCTGCACCTTGATCACCCGCGACAAGACGGCCAACTTCGGACAGGCTCGCGACCGCGTCAAGCGACTGCTCTCTCAATAGAAAGAAAGCAGGTATGCGGCTTACTCCATGGCCAACTAAAACTACCTGCTGCGCAAGTTCGTCTAGGTCCGTGCCGCGGAGGGGCTGGAGCCCAGGCTGCAGACCATCCTGGCGGGGCTATACACCCTCTACGACGACATGCTCGTGGTTCATAACTATACCACGAAAAACACCAAACTTTTCAGAAATCATCAGGTTTACAGCCGCACTGTACATGCTCTGTTTGACAGGTTTAAGCAGCTGATCGAAGACGCAGCCGGAGGGGATACCACAAAAGGAGAATGCGCGGGCTGCAAGGACAGCGAGAAATAGATCGGCAGGCTGAAATAAACACTTGCACAGTTCTAATCATAAAACCAAAGGCTAACCGTCTAGAACTAGAATTTAAGGTAGAGCCTGGTTGAAGCCAAAGAGCAATACGAACAATAGTTTCAAACGTTAGCCGACACAATAGCCGAGCTGTAGCAACGCAAGCCCAGATAGACCATCGACCCCTCCACCGCCCAGCAACTGCAATCCGCCCTGACCCGCATCGCCCACCTCTAACAGCACCTCGCCGAGGCCACCACCCAACTCACCACCTCACGTCAGGACACCTCCTGCCTCAAGGAGATGACCACGCTGCTCCACGAAATGACTGAAATCAAGGACCACTAGATCGCCGTCCTTCAGGCCCGCAATGAAGAGCTGCTGGAACTCAGCTCATTGCAGACGAGTCTGATTGAGATGCTTGAGTGACTTGGATCAGCGTATGTCATGATAGATTTGTCGGTCGCGGTGTTGGAGGTAGCGGGTACAGAGGGGCGGGGTTGCGATGATAAAGAATGAGAGGATTATTGCTGTTACTATTAATGAATTTTTTAAGTTTTTTGTTTGGGATTATAGAGCTTAGAGTTTTTCGAAGACAAGGGCTTTTAAAGCCTCACTGTTATTAAAAGATGTTCGATATTTAATTTCCATAAGTGAGCTTTAAAATATGAGGTCTTACTTGTTTTTGTTGATCTTTTTGTTATTAGAGTCGATTGAAAATTACAGAACCTATATAAAATTCTGCATTTTTGCTATAGTTTCTTACAGACCTTTGACTCTTTATTAAACTTTGTCAGTCACCCTCCGACACAGATTCAGAACCAAATACGGAGGCATATTATTATGCGCCTGCCCTTAGCCACTCGACTAAGTGTTCTTCGACGTCACTCCATGACCAATGTCCCCCCAGCTCGAATGCGGCTAGAACGCCGTTCTCGGCCATTTCCCATGTCGACCTGACATCCGCAGCTCATGGATATGTGGCGGCATCTCCGTATAAGTAAGGTTGTGAAATGCCTCTCCTCCTGTCGAATTGACAGGGTAACTTTAATTGGTCACTAAAATGAACCGACCGTGGGCAGGCCCGTAGTCCTACCACTACTCCGGGCACTTTACAGGGAAGAAGACAAGCTAACCTATCGTCCCTCTCGCGATCTGCAGCAGGAAGGTAAACAGACATATCGCCAGGTTTATCATAATTAAAGAGATATGGATGGATAGTGGCTCTGAGGCTAGGCTTGCGTTTGTATGACATGATAGATTCGTAGGTCGCGTAACCTCTTCATAGTCCATGCGATCCTCCAGCAGCTTCCGACAACCTTGACACGCCCTCCTTTATTCCGCAGCATGAGATCTCTGATCGATTCATGTCCATCCATGATGTCTATCATTACAATAGGCATTGCCTTAGTTCAGAACATCTTGGACCATGGCTCAGTTGAAGCTGATACCTTGGTCGTAGGTAATTGCACTCCTGAAACGATCAGGTTGGCTGCTCGATTCAAGGGAAGGATCCAGTTCCCTATCAAAAAGTAACCGACCCAGTTCCAGCAAAGGCCGTTCTGCAGCTGTGTGAGAGCCACTCAACTTCCAATATCCAATACCATTTAGTCTCTCAGGCTCGACTCTAACGCCCTCTGCAGTTTAGAACATGAGAGGGTGAATTTCTAGTGGGAGTCGGACATTTATGCACTAATTTATGAGAATGGGGGGATCAAAAGGAACAGGTTTTGTAAGAGTAACCATACAACTTTTTTGGCATGGTCTTAATTGACTTAGGATTGCTATCGCTCAGTTACCTTGAATCATGGCTGAATACTGATGACTCCTACTACTTTGAATAGTACTTCACTGTGGGTATAGGCGACTGTGGACAGCAATCGCCCATCTATATTAATTGTGAGTGGTCATCGATATTAATTGTGAGCTCAGTATTTTAGTATGAAGATGGTATCAAACCAATCATCATGTGAATATCTCTTTTCGTTTTCATTGTCTTGATACTTCTCCTTCTCGGAGCTAGACCACTAGACCACTAGTTTTCTAAGCTTGCCACTCTTTTCGTTCCCAGACTATTAATGTTTAATTCGATCGTGGTCAAACATTGTAAACCCCATATTGCCTGCCTGCACCAAGAAATCCACCCCTTCTGGGCCCATCTTTAAGGCAGTTCGTTTTGTCCCCAGCCAATTCATGAAGCCAAGTTTAGTTGCAGGCGTATGTGCTATGTCGTTATGTCTATTAAATGGGCAAGCGGAGAGCTGCTGCTGTGCACAGAGTAAGAGAAACCCACCAAGAATTGAACACACGACCTCCTTGTAACTTGAAGGTATTTTGAAGTACCAAAATCGATCGTACCTGTTCTACTAGCGGATGCAGATCCTAGCCGGTAGAACCAGTCAACCGGCTTTTCAACTAGCCCGTTTCTGAGACTATATATAATATTATCAGTCACAGGATGGAAGGGGAGACCCGACCAGAGAACTGACGACAACCCACACAAATTCCCTCTGATTGACTTATTATTCTCATCTAATGTTTTGAAAATATCATTATATTTAGTCGAATGCACCAATAATATCTAAAAATACAACCTAATAGCAAATAAAATAGCTGAATAGTAACTATTATTTCGATATTAAATCAGTATGGTCTTATTCGGCATTTTACTGAAGGCAGTGGCCTGCCAGCCGTTCCTAACAACCTACCAAGACACCTTTGAAAGCATCAATTACCCCTTAATAGTCCCTTCCACTAATACCGCAATCTTCAGCTTCAACAATCTCAGTTTCTACGATCTTTCCAGTACCACCCCTTACACGGTCAATACGAATCGCTACTTCTTTTCGGCCGCCAGTAGTAATGGCCAGACCCTTGTGATCGGCAAGCCTGAGGGTGCGGACATATTTGTATTTAATACGGGAAATCGGCGTTATGAACTTGGCAGGGCCCTTCCGCTTGGGTTTTGTGCGTTACCCGGTGTCTCGGGGGATGGCCGGATTATCATGGTGACCAACTCAACCCAAATATAGGTGATGGAGACCCCCGACTCCCAGGATATCGCAGGGTTCACTCATACAGGATCGATACCTGTCCCATAATTCGTCGATTCAGTCACCATCAAGGATAACGACACCTACCTAGCCTACGACAACCACAAACTACAGCGAACAAGGGTGTACTTCAAATTTGAGGGGGACAGCCTGCTGCATGACTTTGCGGCCAGAGTCTTTGTAGTGACTTATCTCTTGTGGAGGGAGGGTGCGGTGCTAGTCAGTACTGCTGATGGGGTTTTTGTGTTTGACTATATCGAGGATTCAGTGCTTGCGCATCTCATGCCAGGGTAGACTGTAACCTCGACCCCTACCAATTATCACGAAACTAAGCTTTTTTCCTGTCTAAACAGTATCGGTGTCATCAAGGTTCACGAACTCAAATAGGATCTGAGTTTCCGACTGGTCAGCAACCACAGCACCCCCTGCTTTTACATGAGCTACAACAATCTCAGGCTCGCCAATGCTGAAACTCCGCAAGCGTACATATTCGAGGTCGGCTACCTGTACGGACAAGAGTTGGTGGAGTTCTGTCCGACTGGCAGCTACGAGGCAGGACACGAATGCAAGGCCTGTGAGGCAGGCTGTCTGTCATGTGACTAGACCGACTGCAAGACTTGCTAGCCAGGGATGTTTAGCCTCAGCAGAGAGTGCTTCTATTACTGTCCTGCCCCCCTGGTACGGAACTACAGTGATATGGTTTGTGAGGCATGTCATCGCCTGTACTTCGACCAGTTTTGTCTTGAGTACTGTCCTGTGACGTATTTCGAGTTGGCTGGGATCTGCGAAGAATGTGGTCCTTAATGTAGAGATTGCACGATAAGGCTGGTTTGTCTGGATTGCCCTTCTGGACTGTTCCTTCTAGACGGGCAATGTCTAGTGGCCTGCCCTCCTGGCTACTCCAGCACTGCCTTTGCCTGCCAACAGTGCAGCTCACCCTGCCAATAATGCAGCCCCTCAACCTGCCTTTCGTGCGAATCAGGCTTTTTCCTCTAATCCGGACAATGCCATGAAAACTGTACAACCTGTGACCTCGTCGTAACACGAACAGGCTTTGCCTCAGCCTACAGTAAAAAGAGGTTAGCAATCAGTTGGTGGTGGGCTGGAGGTCAGCCCAACGTGACTGTCAATGCTACACATCCGGGAGTGTAAACCGTATCGGGGCAGGTTGCCCTCGAATGGACGTGCAACTATACTGGCCAGGATTATGTGCTAATCGAATTTTTTGTTTACGCGGGGAAGCAAATTGTGACCTTTGCGGAGCCGGTTACAATCACATGCCTGAACGCGGATCGTTCCCTGGGTCTGGAAATCATCGAGCGTCTGGAACCTTTCCACGAAAGGATCAGATCCTCGCCTTATTATACCAAATTTTGGGTTCCATTCGTCCTGCCAACTTTAACAGAACTGTCTTTCATCACAGCGTTCAAAATCCCACCTCCTCTAGAAATGTTCTCCAGCCTGTTCATGGCAGGCACTGCCCCATCATACAGCCTGTATGGCGAAGGAAGGAGGCTTGAAGAGAGCAGGCTGAGTGAAGGAGTGATGTATTCAGCTATATGGGCTGGTGGACTGGTCGCACTGATCGGGTTGCTGGCTGGGTTGGTAGTTTTCAATAGATTGTACAAGTGGCCGGAAGGACCGGTATGTGTCGGCCACTTGACATTGAACTACCTGCATCGTCTGCTGCAGTTACTCATTGCGACCGATGTCATCATGAACCGTGGTAACCTGATGGATCTGGGATTATGTCTAGTCTGTCTTGTACCGGGCCTGGCTTTCTACCACATCCGGGCCTTCCGCAAGCAAAAGACCCTGACAACTCCTCTCCTCCATTAAAAGTAAACCCGCACATTCCCGGAATGCGCAGTGGACCTTGCCATTTTCCACTTCAGGCCTGAAGATTATCATACCCTGCCGTACTCAGAGATGCCGTTCCCAAGAATGGAAAAACCAGTCAACTTCCCTCAACTGGTGGCTGCCTGCGAACTGGCAAGCGTGATGGCAGGGCTGATGCCAGACTGGTGGCAGATAGTGCTTATGTTCTCGATGTTCTACTGCCTGCCCTTCCTATACTTCCTATGCTGCCACCCCTACAGGAGCTCTACCTTCGCAATGCTATTTGTGCTGCAGCAGGTTGGCACCTGGCTGGCAGGAACCTCCATGCTGCTATCCTCTTACAGCTATGGACTTACGCTCGAATCGGAGAATGAACCGGCGGAGTGGGTGACCGCTGGACTTACTATCTTTTCGATTTTTATGTTGGTGGTCTGCTCGGTTCTAAAGCTGGTGTTTTTAGTGGCAGTGGCTTCACTGTTCACGACGGCTAATTTTAGGGATGACTATGAGCGGGTCGTGAAGAAGGAGATTATTCGATACCTTATTGATGAGGCCACCGACATGGCAACGGTCAACAGACTCGTCTAGCGAGGCAACCTCAACGACCATGACCGCCCCCTCAAGGACATCAAACAATGGGTCATGTCCATCCGCTACGACAGGTCATCCAACTCCTTCTAAGCCCTGCAGCTGTCCAATATGCGGATGAACCGCGAGCACTGCTGGCTCTAGAGGAACTACCAAGCAGATCTCCTGACCAAGATTGACTTTGGAGAGCATGAGAAGGCCAACTTGAGGATGCTGTTTGCTGGGATTTAGCACCTTCGCTGGAGGATTGCGACTCTGACGCTGTTGCAGGTCGTGAGGCAAACCCAGTTTCGTTTTGGGGAGAGGATCAGGCTGGCTCCGACTATGAAGATTATCGAGATTACTAACTGGCATGTTTTCTTGAACGGTGACTATACAAATTTGCTCAGACTGAAGCGAACCCAGCCAGGCGTCAAGACATCTCAAATCCTTGATCTCCGCCGCGTGCCATTCCAAATTCCAGATTAGTCGGACGAACCCTAAGCAAATTGAAATTCAATAAGCTTGTACTCATGAGTAAAGTGGCTCCCTAGGATTGGAGGGTATTATTACTTAGAACGATTTTCTGGTACTTTTGCGCATTGTGAAGGATACCGTTCACCAATTATGCCTGGTCAGCTCATTTTTGCTAGTGATGCAGTTCCTCTTATTTATGTGCCTTCTAAATTGACAGACCTTAAGGAGGGAGCTGCCAAGCACCCTCCCTCTCTATTTTAATTTTTTACTAGAAAATCTACCTCATAACTATTCCAAGCTGCTACTTCCAGCTTGTATTCTATCTCAAGCTTTCGCCCCATCCACTGTGCTCCATTTCCGGCGAGGTGATGTCCTTCAAGGGAGGGTCCTTTTACATTAAATTATCAAAAGATATAGAATTTGTTTCCGAAAACAGTTCCCACCGGCTGTTCCTCTAATCGGGCAGTTTCGAAATACTACTGCAAGACCAGTCCGGAGGACAATGGAGGAATATCACTGATCGAATACAGGACATTACAACTACTCAATACCTCACTCGAAATATTTCCATTATTGATCATTTTTTGCCCTTTTGGACGGAGGGCAGGGAAACGCCAGGGGGCTGGGGCGGCTTCTTGCTTTCGAGGGGGTTGACTAGGCCGACGCTGGGGTTGGCGTTAAACATCTTGTTGAAGTTGTTCTATCGGTTCTTGAGTTAGAGCTTAAAAAACTTGAGGTTTTAGACGGCCTGCCGCAACTGGTGATCTTTCGCCTCGAGCTAGGCCTGCAGGCGCTGGATCAGCTCGAGATCCTCTGATCGACTGGGCCTCTCTTCAAACAGTTCCTGAAGCTACTGGTACTCCCTCTGCAGCTGCTGCAGGCGGGTGCTGTTCTCCTCCTGCATTAGCTTGAACTCCTCCTTCAACTGCTCAGTCCACCCGATCTGCTCATGTACCGACTCGTTGAGGGCATGCTCGCAGACCCGTCTGACCTCCTGCTCACGGTAATCTGCCTCTTCCCTCAGCCTCTGCGCCAGGGCCTCGCTGTCCGCCTTGATCCTGACATTATCGGCCTGCGACTGTGCCAACTCCGCCTGTAGTTGCCTCACCCTGAAGGTGAGCTCATCCCGGCCCTCTGCAGACTCTGACAATTGTTTCTGAAGGGCCTCGATTTGCTCCTGCAAGGCCTGCAGGTTGTCTCCCAACTGTCTGATCTCTTTCTGCAGGCGTTCCTTTTCATCGCTTGCGGCACGCGTCAACCTTGTCATCTCCTCCTCATGCGATTTCCGTAATCTCTGCAGCTCTTCACCATGAACCTTTGTCTGCCTTTCCAGCTCGGTCTGATGAACCGCCTGCATCTCTGCTTTCTGCTGTTCAGCCTGCTGTCTCGCCCGCTCCAACTCGAACTCATGCTCGCTCTTGAGCCTATTCCTCTCCCGCTCCACTTCCTTGCGACCCGCCGCCTTCTCATCCTCGATCTCCCTTCGATACCGCTCCTCCATGTCCTTCAGGTCCTCCATATGCCGGGCGTTTAGCCTCCTCATATTGTCCTCAAACTCGCGCTCCTGCAGCCGCAACCTTTCAGCCCACTCCCCATCGTTCAGCGCGTTATTCTCCTTGAGTCGTTTCAACTCATCCTCCAGGAATTTCAGCCTCCTCTATCGTTCCTCCACGGCCTCTCTCATTTTTTCCTTGAGAGAAAGTTCGAGCATCTCCAAGGCATTTTTGAGGTGGTCCTTGGACTCGATGTCTTTGCGTTCGAGTTCGCGTTAGTGCTCGCGTTTTAGGATGGTGATCCGTTCTTCATAGCGGGCGATTGTATCCCGGAGTTATTGCCGGAGCTTGCTTAATTACTATTCTTGGGTGCTACTGCTTCCTCGGAGTCTTCCTAGTTCCCTTGCTAAGGCGTCCCTCTCCTCCCCGAGTGCTCTGACCTTCCCCTCCAAAGCCTCACAGACCCTTCCCGCCTATCTCAGCTCTGCAGTAAGGGTGTCAATCTTGGTGCCTCTTTCCGCAAGCTCCCCCTGCGCGGTCGATAGCTCTTCTGTCAGTCTTTTGATCTTCTAGTCGTATCGATCTTTGAGATATGAGTTCGCGTTTTCCATCTTCTTGCGCTCTTCTTAGAGAAGGTCTCGTAATGCTTGGATCTAGGCTGTCAGCTAGGCTCGAAGTTTGAGGTAGCGCTATTCGGATTGCTGCTTCAGCCCTGTGACCTCTTCGAAATGCCGTTCATCAGCCTGTCGCATCGCCTCCCTATGCTTCGCCTCAAGCTAGCGCAGTTCATGCTAATGCCCTGCTTTCAACTCCCTCACCTCGCGAGCATGCTGCTCGGCCTGGTCCCTCATCTGCTTCTCCAACGATTTCAAAGCGTCTCCAGAATTGCTCTTCAAATTATCGATTTCCTTAAGAAGTTACTGGATTTTGCGGTTCAGCCCCTCGATCTCTCGAATTTTGTCGGTGTTGTTCTGGTCGTAGGCATTGCGAATGCTTTCTGCCTAGAGCTGCAAGAGTTTGATGCTGGACTCAGCCTCGCGCAGTTGCGCGGTCAGCTTCTCAATCTGCTTTTTCCGGTCCGCCAGGTCACTTTCATACTGCCTTCGCATATCCTCAAACTAACTGTTCTTCAGCCCGTCTGCTCGGCTCATCCTCTCCACGACTCCCTAAAGCTAAGCTATCTTATTTTTGAGCCTCTCAATTTCAGCATCCTTTGATATAACCTCTTCCTTTTTCCTTGTGAGGGCAGTATTGACACTTTCGAGATCCTTTTTCAACCCTTCTAGTTCAAGCCTGGTGTCCTGCAGCTGCGATGCCAGGGTCTGGGCGTTCGCCTGGCTGGCCTGCAGTTCCTGCTATTTATTCGTAATCGTACCTTGCAGGGCCGTGTTTGATCTCTCCAACGAATCTATTTTCACCTTCATTGAAGCGAGATCCGCAGTCAATGCCGATATCCTATCTTCCAGGCTTTTCCTCAGATCTTCGAGCTGCCGTTCTCCGCTCATCTTCTGCCTGCGAACCTCGTCGTCCAGTCTTTTCTTAAGCTCTTAATTTTCAGCTTTCAGTTTTTGAATGGCTTTGTTTTTCTGGTCGAGTTCGTCTTACAACTCGACTTTTGATTTCATCAGTTTATTGTACTTTTCGTTGCTTTATTTGACATAGTCGGCCATTTCTTTTTCATGGGATTTTTTTAAGGCCTCGATTTTTGAGACTGTTGATTATACGGTTTTATTCATGCCGTCGAGTCTGGTCCGCAGGCCGTCGACCTCAGCTGTTTTTTCTTTGACCCTCCTGGCGAAATCCTTTTAGCGGTCAGCCAACGCCTCTTCAGCACTCCGCCTATACCGATCCATTTCGACCCCCGCCTTGGTCTTTTCCTCATCGATCATCTTCTTCACCCTTTTCAGCTCCTTCTCCAGATCCTCATCCTTCTTGTTCTGCTCCAAGGCCTCTTTATACTTTCCGATGACCGAATTGAGCTGTTTCACCAGCGAGTCCATCTCGGCCTCATAGGCAGATACCACACACCTGAGGTTGGACTAATACTCGTCGTTCTTGGTGTTCAGCATGAAAATGACTTTGGTGAGCCTGGCCACCTTCTTGCACATTTTCTGCTGCCAGTCGCTGTCCATCTATTATTGAATTCAATCAATCTCATCGTTACGTGGGTAATGACTGCTTTTTTGTATGGATCTCGCGATGGTGTACCCGACTTTGACAAGGCTCAGGCTAAGGCTTCAGAAGGCTATGGCCGGCAGGGATTTGGAGTTCGAGGAGGAGATCGAGCAGGAGTTGGCTGACTTTTAGGCCAAAATCAAGATGATCTACAAGACGTGTAGGGAGGTGATGAGGGGGCACAAACGAGAGATGGTCTTGCACAGGGTGCTATAAGACTCGGTCAGGAAACGACTACAGGCGCTTGAAGACGAAGCCAGGCCACAAATGCTGATTTGAGTCAATATCGCTATCAGTCTCAAAAAGGCCTGATCCCAGTCACCGGCAAGCTCAACTCCTTCTGCCTTTTGGTGCTTGTCCTTCTCCTCTCGTTTTAAAGGAATTGCTCGAATATCTACTAGCGGGGGAGTATGACTTTCTTTATGAAAAGGTGTCTGAGCCGAGACGAGTTCGTCTCTGAGGAGCTGGCTCTTGGGGCCGGCAGCATTCCTGCTCGGAGGATCTTTTCGATCTTTTATTTTTAGGCGTTTGTGTCTGAGTGTTGTTAGTGGTGGGTCCAGGAATGGGTTGGCCGGGATGTTGATCTTTGCTTTTTGCGGATTGGTAAAGCCCGGCATTTTCCGAAGACCAAAGGGAGGGTTGTCTCGACTGGCTTCGGCTTGCCCATCTCAACTTCTGCGCTTCTCATGGGGATGAACACTTTCTGGCTGTCTTTCATCCTGAAATCAGGCAGCCCCCTTTCCTTCAAAAATTCAGGGTTGATTCTTTCCTTATAATTTTTGGCAAGCCGGCCTTTAATCTACGACAGATTCAGTATTTTTTATAGCTGCTCCGCCTAGAGATACTAAGGGTCGTGGACAGGATCAATAAGCACTTGGAAAAGTAAGAGCCGGTCTTCTTTATCGATCGTGTTTTTATATGAAGCTAGTCTGCCGAGGCTTTTATCGAAATCTTGGAAACTGACTTTCCCGTCTTGGTCCAGGTCGAAGATCTCTAGCATATTGAACTTTTTCTGCTCGACCAGAATCCTCAAGGCTTCTTGCAAGGGACTGAGTCTTTTCTCAAGATCCTGAAGCTTAAGCGCCACCGTATTTTCCCTCAACTCAGTCGTTTCAGCCTCATCCTAATCATCCTCATCAACCTCCTTAATGACGTTAAAAGAATCGGTGCGGAAATTAACATGACTCGTCAACACGATACATGCGATCAAGGCCATCGACTCCGTTGACCACCAGAATGTCCACCAGGGCCTGCTTTTCGACCGACCCCCCTTTCTCAAAGAAAAAGGCTTTCAGGCTCATCAGCTCATCAGTATGCATAAACCAGAACTTCAGCTTTTTGGCGGCCACCAAGAAATTGAAATACGACAGCTTGTCAGTCTTAGATAGATCGTCCATCGTCCGCATGAAGTTTTTCCTGACAGTGGTTAGCAACTCGGTCATGCGCTATTTATTGATTATTAAATATTGCTTCATTTGAGCTCGCCTTCCTTGTACATGGCTTCGATTTCGGGTTTGAAGGTCTGTCGGGCCTTGTGCCGCATCATCTTGAAGGTGTTGGTCAGAAGGTCCTGGGTCGCGAAGGAGTCCTTGTAAATCATGCAGTTCTTGGCCAGTTCATAGCTGTTTTTGCCTTGCTTCTTGGCCACATCATTCATGTACTTCAGTAAGGCAGTCTTGAAAGCCTTGCTTTTCCTGAGATCGTCAGGGGCGCCACTAACCCCAACCTTCTCCTCCAGCAACTTGATATTTGCATCGTCACTGATAAAGAA
Organism: Hippocampus zosterae; assembly: GCF_025434085.1. Lineage (NCBI taxonomy): Eukaryota > Metazoa > Chordata > Actinopteri > Syngnathiformes > Syngnathidae > Hippocampus > Hippocampus zosterae. The sequence goes on from NW_026262811.1 coordinate 25,516, forward strand.
CCCCACACAATAGTTCTCAAGGGAGTCGCCGTGCAGCCAAGCCTCCTGGATGCCCGTCACAGAGAGATAAAAGTTTTCGATCTTTTCAGGGGCGACGTACTCGCCCTGTGCCAGCTTGAAGATGTTTTTCTTGCGGTCAATGATTTTCAGGGCGTTGTTGCCTGGCACGATCATCCCCACGTCCCCCGTGTGAAGCCAGCCGTCCTTGTCAAGCGCCTCCTTGGTCATTTCTGGCTGCTTATAGTACTCTTTGAACAGGCCTGGCCCTCTGACGCAGATCTATCCTCGTGGGCATCGTTTTTAGTCGAGGATGTCCTTGGAGGTGTAATCCATCTAGGGAATGTCGACGAGCTTGAACTCGACTGATCGGTTGGGGCCACCGACATGGCCGGTTTTGGATTAGCCTACGCTGGTACAGAAGAAGCAGCCCATGCTTTCGGTCTGTCCGTAGGCTTAGATCACGGGGCAGGCGAGTGCTATTCTCAGGAAATTGAGGACCTTCCCCTCAATCGGGGCAGAGGCGGTCACCGCAATCCTAACTTTCCCACCCAATTTCTCCTGCACCTTCGAAAACACAATAGCGTCATAAAAAGTACTGGTGAACTGGCTCTTCTCCATCAGGTTCTTCTCCTTCGACTCCAGCGCTGATGTCGCAATGGCCTTCTTGATCCCCTCCGAGCTTTCAATCTCCCCCAACACTTTCGCATAAATCCGGTTGAAGATCCTTGGCACTGACACGAAGATGGTGGGCTGTACGAATTTCAGTTCGTCCAGGATTTTGTCCTTATCGCCGGTGGAGAACACACTATTCGCGCCTCGGAACAGCATGACGTACGAGACGCCTCGCTCGAAGATGTGGGGAAGAGGCAGGTAGCTGAATGTCCTGTCTTTTTCTGAGATGTTCAGCCCCTCGATATTGTGGAATGAGGCGACCGCAGCCAGCATGCTGCGATGGGTCAGTACCACTCCTTTCGGGTTGCCGGTGGTCCCACTCGTATAGCTGATCGTGAAAGGATGTTCAGGTTCCAGCTTCGGACAGGGCTTGCTCGCCTTCCTCCCGATTTCCAGCAACTCAGCATACTCGAAAATGTTCAGCCCCCTGTCTTTGAGGGCATTGACAATGTCATGCTAAGTGTCGTCGAACAGGATCACGTTCTGAACCTTGGGGATTTCTTTGACCTGGGTCAGTCTTTTCGCCTCTGCCTTTCCGCAGCATATGGTAACGCTGGCGCTTTGGTCGAGGATGTAAGGGATGCTGTCAAGGCTTAAGGTGTCGTAGAGGGGTACACTTGTGAACCCGTAGAGGACGCAGGCGAGATCAGTGACCATCCATTCCTCCCTGTTCCGGGAGTACAGGCACAAAGGTGAAATCGAGGCCTACTTGTCGGTCTCGACTACCAGCCCTTTTTCGATCAAGGCTGAGCCTAGAGCCCTGACCTTAATATCAATATCAGCATAGGTGCTGAAATCGATTTCCTGGAATTCTTAGGAACCGGCACAGAAAAATGAATCTTTGACTTTATTTTGGATCGTGCCGAGATATTTTGCGCCTGCGTTGCGTCTGGCTGTGTCGATCCACAACTCTTGGAGGTTGGTGATGTCCCCTGAAGGCTGGGACAGCAAGCTTGACTAATTCCATGAAGCCCTGAAAATACCGGATTCTCCACGGCTTGGCTCATAATCCTTCTCAACCGAATAGCAAACTTCAGTGCTTCCAGTCTCCCCCATTCAATGTATCCAAATATTTGTTATCACCAGATATCTAAAAACCCGATATGACAGAAATGCATGCACTATAGATAATTAATTTAATTAATGTTTTACTTCCAAACTAACTGCATTTTCTTAAATAAGAGTAAATGAAATCCATCATTGGTAGGGGTCAAGGATTAATTTATTATCTTCTAGTTTGAGGTAGCGGGCGAGCTATTCAGGCTTGCCTTTGCATCCGTCCTTGAGTAGGTGGTAGGCCTAGTCGTTTGGCATCTGAATGAAGTGGCTCTTATTTCCATCGTCACAGAGGATGACCAGACTGTCCTTCACTAATCCGGCCCTCATCTCCATGGGCTCACCAGACACCTCCACCATCCGGTTGACCAAGCAGCGGTCAAACCCAACCGTTTTTATGACACTACCAGATTCCCTCTTTTTGCTGGTGCTTCTAGACCCAGGATGCCTTGATCTCTGTCGCAGTTCATACCGGTGCCTTGCGAAATCCTTGCGCATGGGGCGGACTTGATAAGTGCTTTTTTTGTCGACTATGCGTTTAAGCATTCTCATGTTTTGTTGGTCGATTTAGAGCTGCTCTCGTTTCCAGATGGACTCGCGCAGGGAACGTGCGTGGCTGCGGTTGCGGGACTGGATTGGCCTTGCCACGCGGATCTTTTCGAGAAGGATGAGGTTTTCGCGTTACATCTGCTCCCAGCGGATTTCTTCAGCAACTTCGCGTTTGGCGTTGCGTTGAGGCTCATAGGAAGTCGACAGCCCCTTCCTCGTCCGGCATTTGAGCTCCTCCAGCTTTCTGAGATGCACCGCCCTGGCTCGCTAATGTTCCTTAAGCGGCAGCAAACGGTTGCCTGCCGCATTCATCCTGTTTTTATTGACTGTTGGGTATGTTCGAGGAGGATGAGCAAAACAGTCCTATCTTTAAGATCAGGGAGCAACTACTTGGCCTCGCGCCGCCCATCACCCCCGCGAAAGCGGAGAGAAAGCCTGACAGGCCTGCCGAGCCAGACCTTGAGCTCATGAAGGAGGCTTTCGATTCAGCCTTTACCCGGGCACTCTAAGAAAAGAACAAGGGTAGGGTGATGCCCTCCGCCCACTAAATGCTCAACCTCGAAGGCAGCCTGCACAGCTCCGCCCTCGATCGACTGTTCCTCGAAGAAGCCACCAACAACTACGAGGCCAGACAAGAATCCATGCGGGCGAGCATGGCCATCAACAAAAACCTGCAAAAGGGGATGTTCTACGAATAGTCCTTTCTTAAGAAGCACCATAAGCTGGCGGATGTAGGCAGGCTTGAGAAGTAGTTTGATAAAATTATTGACCCTGCTTCGGAGGAGGTCGTGGTGGCCAGGGTTGTTGAAGGGGAGTCTGTGGTCGAGCAGTTGGAGAGGATGACGGGAAAGGAAAAAGAGCAGGAGGGGGTGGCGGTGGATGACCGGATTATTAGGTTTAGCTGTCTGGGCAAGAAAGAGGCCCTGCCGATCCTGGAACACGGATCATGCTACTACAGAGACCTGCTGTCGAAGGGCGGGCTGCGAGATTAAGCGCAGCGGATGTTCTTCAGCTTGATGAACGACATGCCAAGTTTTTCCTACAGCTAAGGCGAGCTACCTTTCTAAGAATGGTTTCTCTACGTCATGGAAAAAACCCCGCATCTGATCCTCGACCGATACCTCCGAGAGACCGGCCAGCTCCTGACCGACGAGCTGCCCTAACCCTAGCTCGACAAGAAATACGCTGTGCAGTTCAGAAGAGATATGTCAAGCAAGGCAGTATCCGCGATGGACATGGCCGAGCCCTCCTCTGTGATGCAAGAAGATGAGGACGTGCGGCTTGAGACCTTGAAGATAAGGATTGGACAGGCTAGCAAAGAAATCAAGAACAAGGAGTATGACAAGCTGTCGGCCTTTGAGGAAATGCTGGAAGAGCTATTACGGATGGTGATAGGGGATATGCAGTTCCCGTCGGCCAAGGACGCCTTGGAATACGTGTTCGACCATATCGAAGATTTCCAGGGGCAGACCGTCGGCGGGCAAGATTCCTGTCAGGTTCTGTTGTTCTTGTTCAACCATCTCGCGGATCTGAAGAAGGTCAAGGAAAGGCTGTCGAGTGATATGATCAAGAAACAAGTCACGAAAAAGTATGATAGCGGGAGGTCGGAGGCGAGAGGGAGGCCGGCCAAGAAGGTGAAGAAGTTTGAGGCCCTGCCGATGAAGAGGGCGCAGGTTGAAAAAAGGCCGGCTGGAGGGGGGGACCGGAATAAAGAGCGGTGGATAGGCCAGACGATCTGGGATGAAGGGGATTGGTAGAAGCGTGAATGATTTGCATTTATTCATTTAAGGTATTTTTTTGTACTGCTGTCCTAATAGCCTTAAGTCTTTTTGTTGCAACATTTAAAAAAGAGTTGATACCATATAACCGGGGATAGCATAGCGACCAGTATGAGGACAATGGCGGCGATCACGAATGGGGTCAGTAAATTCTATTTCTCCTTTTGTAATTTCTGGATTTACTATTCGACCATGGCCTTGACCTTGTTGCTTTCGTATTGCGTGTAATTGTATTTTTGCTACATCAGGTCGCTTTTGGCGTTAAGATCCTTGTCCAGTTTGATCGTCTCCTGTCTGAGCAATTAGTTTTTTTACCGTAAGTGTGCGCTTTTAACGGCGAGGCTGTCAGTCTCGTTTTTGAGCAGTTCGCTTTTAAGATGAACCAGAGCCTACAGCTCCAAGGTCTCTTGCTTAAGCTATGCCGAGGTCTACAACAAATCCTCTTTAAGCCTTTCACTTTCACTTCTCATCATTTCGTTAGTCTGATCTAACTCATCTCGTAAATCCTTATCCATCGTCGATAAGTCTGATTACAACTACTATTTATTGGCTGCCATGTCTGATTATAGTTGTTGGTCCTTGAGATGTAAATTTGTCAGGTTTTGTGTTAGTTAAGTCTTAAGAGAATCAATGTTTTATTGTGTTTGGTCTATTTTTTGCACCAGCTTATTGTCTAATTCCTGTAGTTTTTGTGCTTGTTAAGTCTTAAGAGAATCAATGTTTTATTGTGTTTGGTCTATTTTTTGCACCAGCTTATTGTCTAATTCCTGTAGTTTTTGTGCTTGTTAAGTCTTAAGAGAATCAATGTTTTATTGTGTTTGGTCTATTTTTTGCACCAGCTTATTGTCTAATTCCTGTAGTTTTTGTGCTTGTTAAGTCTTAAGAGAATCAATGTTTTATTGTGTTTGGTCTATTTTTTGCACCAGCTTATTGTCTAATTCCTGTAGTTTTTGTGCTTGTTAAGTCTTAAGAGAATCAATGTTTTATTGTGTTTGGTCTATTTTTTGCACCAGCTTATTGTCTAATTCCTGTAGTTTTTGTGCTTGTTAAGTCTTAAGAGAATCAATGTTTTATTGTGTTTGGTCTATTTTTTGCACCAGCTTATTGTCTAAATTCTGGTCTTACTATTTCCTGGCCCTTGTCTACCCATCCAACTTAGAATTAATTTCGGCGTTAATCTTCGAGATCAACCCTCTAAGTGCCACATCCAAATTCTAAATCGACTCTTATATTTTCGCATCCAAGGTATCCCTAACCTGGTTAACAAGATTAACCAAAGCATTATAGTTTTGGTTAGCAAGCGTCTAAATAGTGGTGGCCCTGGCCTTCAAAGTGTTGATGTTCTCCCATAAATCATTGATGATTGAGGATTCGTCTCTGACCTGTTTGCAGAGGTTGAGGACATAGTAGGGTGGCATGTTGTTGTGGGGTTGGCTGTTGCCGTTAAGCTAGGTTTGTTTTGCTGTTTCTGGATGGCCTATGTCGCCCCAGCTGGAGTGGGGCTCTCTAGCATGAGCTGGCCACTTGCCATGTCTGCCAGTCATGCGCATTTCATGGCTGTGGGAGGGCATTTAGTCAAGTGTCAGCTTGTGAAATGCCTCTCCTCCGGTAGATTTAAGTGCATAGCTGCCATTCCCAACAAGAACGAATTTACCATCAGCCGCTTCTATGTCTACCCAGCCATCAGGGCACTAACCCTCGAAAAATGAATGTTGCCCGACCGTGGCCTCTCCAACAAGCGCGAAAAACTGTAGAAAAATCATTCCAAATCTAATTCAATACAGTTGTTTTGATATGACGCAGTGATTGCTTTATGGATGAGAAATGGGAAGAAGTGAAGAGCAGACTAAAGCTACGAGAGAGCGACACCTGCATATCCTAAGAGAAACACCAGAGTCTTCGAGTTTTGTTGCTTGTCACTAGCCCATTAAAATTTGAGCTAGCCCAGTTAAATTTGGATTGGCGTGATGCTCTTTAGATTTCGCGTGAGCATCACGCTTAGTTGCTTAGTCAGGTTCGTTGGCATTGTCGAAACAGTTGTGGCCAGCATGTTCGGGCCTCACAGCTCGCGCTCTCAGACTCTGGTGTTTCTCTTAGGATATGCAGGTGTCGCTCTCTCGTAGCTTTAGTCTGCTCTTCACTTCTTCCCATTTCTCATCCATAAAGCAATCACTGCGTCATATCAAAACAACTGTATAATTTATGCTTAGTTTTCATAATGTAAGGGAGGGAAACTCCCAATATTCTCTAAAAACAATAATTATGCATTCTGAGAGGGATCGTGTTAATAATAGGCGACAAGGAGGTAAGCGATTTGTTCTTGATTGCATTAGGTTTCATAATGAAGCAGGTAAGCATCGAAGTAGCTCAGGACAGGCAGGTTTCCAAAGCTTTGATAAGTTATCACGCTTGGAGAGGCTTACCAAGCTATAAACTACACGATTTCTGATCAGGCAAGCTTCTCCCCCTCTACAGCATACCCAAAGGGTTAGCAAGTCCGCCTTCCTACGCTTCCTCCAGGCTCGACGCAAAGCCTTCGAGTCGCAATGATCCCGGTTATTCTAATGATGATGAAGGTTCAACGGCTTTCTCCAGACAGCTTTTTCAAGCAGTTCCATAAGAGGTTTAAAGTAAGCTGGGGGTTTGCTTTACTTGGAAGGAAAACCCATGAGAGAGATGAGAAGGAGGGAGTTGGCTGGAGGAAAAGAGATGGAGGAAAGGCTAGGGCTGGTAGGCTAGCCACCTCAACTTTCCGAAACACCAACCGAAGCTGCATGTCAAGCGTGAGCAGTACCAAAAGCATTAAAAGTCATGGCAAGCAGGTACAGCAGAACGGGCTGCTGCGTGGGTGAATGATCAAACCATCATAATATGGAATTGCTGAACAATTACCGTGAGGGCCTGGCCGAAGGAAGCATCCATGCTGCTAACCCCCGATACATGTTGGCCAAGGGCAAGCTTGATCTGCATTTTCAGACCTGGCTTGTTCAGAACAAAGCGTAGATCAGGCAGCTGATCGCTGATGCGAAGAGCAATAAGCTGACAGCTGAAAGGTATGGTTCTTATCAGTGCCCCTCATCCGCTGTTCCAGCATGGCCGGGTGCCGATGTCCAACTCGATCGTGGTCTCGCCGACGAACAGGATGGCCACTTCCCAACACATTATACCGCCTCGGCCTGACCACGAATCCGCTTAAAAATCCGCCAAAAAGCTGGAATCGCAGACCATGACCGGTGTAGCCAAAAGCATGTTTTTCCACCCTGATCCGAAAGTCAGAAAGGAGCCACCTGAAAGCAAAATGGCGGCCGGCCAGATCGGACAATTCTACTTCCCGATGGGCAGGCCAGCCGACCAAGCAATTGTGGCCCAGAGCAAGGCTTTGTTTGATGGACTGTTCAGCGAAGGGCCATTATCCTATGCAGACTTTCGTCCGGCTTTTAAGGAGATCATGGGGTTACCACTTTTCCTTACAGCTTATGTGTACCGTAAGCTGGGCAAATAAGAATCCGCAAGGATTTCAAAACCTTAGTTTTGGAAGCTGTACCAAGCCGAATTCATGAACCGAGAGCCTAGTCGCCGTGCCTTTGCCCTGCTATAAAACGGGACAGGGGCTATCACTCCTGACGATTTAAAGCCTTTGATGCGTGATATCCTCGAGCACCACGAAAGCCTTGAATTCCTCAAAGCAACGCCGTAATTCCAGGATAAGTACTCTTAGACGGTAATCCTACGTATTTTCTTTAAAGTGAACCTGAAGGACGACGGGTTGATCACCTGGCGCTAATTTAAGCGCTCTACCTTTTTGGAAGTGCTTGGGCAGCTTGAGTAAGAAGGCGATACGAACGCGGTCAGGGATTATTTTTCATATTCCGACTCTACGTGATTTTTTGCAAGTTCTGGGACATCGATGTGCAGCGCACTGGCTTGCTGGCAAAGTAAGACTTCTAGAAGTATTCTGCGCATGGGCTGAGTAGGAAGGCAGTTGATCGTATTTTCGAGCAGGTCCCTCGAAGATCGTCAAAGACCCAGCTAAGATGAGCTACTAAGATTTCGTGTATTTCATTCTCGTCTAGGAAGACAAAACCACCCGCCAGAGCCTGGGCTACTGGTTTCGGTTGCTGGACCTTGACAACAATGGCGTGCTAGCCGGCTACGAACTGGAATTCTTCTTTGAGGAGCAGAACCAGCGACTGATCCATCTCAATAAAGAGGCGAACTTGCCCTTCGAAAATCTGGTGTGCGAGATGAACGATATGCTGAGACCGCGACAGGAGCTGGCTTTCACCCTCGCTGATTTTTGTGAGAGTGGAGGGCTCGGGATCGTTATGTCGATCCTGACAAATGTCAACAAATTGCTGGCCTACGAACAAAGGGATCCTCACCAATATCGTGCTGAAATGCAGGAGCACCCTTAGTACACGGAATGGGATCGGTTCTCTAAGAGCGAGTATTTGCGGCTGGAGGAGTCGACCCAGAATGAGGGCGAGGTGCTGGTCGATTAAATTTGAAGCCTTGGCAATAAATTTATCATGGATGGCAGCCAACCCGATACGACAGCTGGGCAGTTCCTTTACCCGAAGGAGAATAAGGAGGTCACCGAGGACATGCGCAGCTTTGGGTTTGAGTACCCACCTAAAAAGGACTCTCCAGTACGAAAAAGCCACACCTAAAAATAGGAATTCACAGGGAGGAACAGGGATACAAGACGAGAATAGCCTAACTTCAGAGGAAACTGTAAAAGATCAACCCCAGTCATGCAGTTTTTAGCAGGATAGAGATTGACGAGCTGGATGCAAGGGCCAGCTCCTTGAAGCGCAGGCAGAAAGACTAACCCTCCTCTTTAGGCTATGGCCTCAGACAGCCCTTCCATCCCTAGCGCCAACCTTCCGCCCCACGACACGCCCTGCACTCCCTCACCCGACAAAGAGAGCATCTCCTCTACCGCTCCTAAGACCGCCTACAACTCTCCCCGCGCTACCACCCGACCCCAGACGCTAAGGCTACACCTACTCCACAAGAATACCAGCCGACCGGTACAACTACACAAGCCGGTCATTCATGATGCGAGATTCAACCCGAAAATCATTCTACGGGGGGAGCGAGTACTACCCCAACTACCAGCAACCCAGGCAGTGGCGGGGAGACCGCCAGAGGTCTTATTATCATCTCAGGAGGATGTATGGGTGAACCCTTATTGACGAGTCATGGTCGGCGGAGGCGTGCTTTGTCGTGGGGTGATGTTAGTTCGGCGGCTTGGATCTTGGCGTAGTAGGTGGATTGTGACAGATCGCCAAGATGGCCGTAGCATTCTGAGATCTTGCCTAGGGTCCAGCTTCGTTTTAGCCGGCTGCTTTCCAACGCCTGGACGATAGTGTTCGATGGCGAGTGGCCATTGCCCCGTATCCTCGAAGACCCTGGCCAGCTTTAGAAGACAGTGGTTTTCCAGGACACGGTGGTCGCCATCCGCTTTGTGTAAAAACCCAAGTGCGTCCTTGATCATATGAGTCGCCTGCTAAAATCGGCCTAACTCTGTATTGCAATGGCCTCGAAGCAGCTGCAGGCCTGCGAGAGCCCAGCCCACCCCTTTTTCTGCTGAGCCTTGCCTTGCACAGCCAGCCCAAGATACCAATCCGCGGACTCATGCATCCCTGTTTTGAAGTAAATACTGCCTATCGCGTGATACGTCTCAGCAAGGTTTATATGGCCTGGCTCCTTAATTTCCAATGCCTTTTTGAGATGGTATAAGGCTTGCTGCAATTGATCTATTTTGACCAGGATGAGGCCCAGTCTATTATGAGCAGCTTTAAGGATGCTTTTTGCGCTGGTTAGTTTGCAGGCACTCTCGGTAGCCTTTGGCTGCTTAGACCAGTCGGTTGGCCTTGCAGAGACTGTCTGAATAGGGACAGCCAGCCCTTTGCTCTGACGGATTTACAGCTTCCTTGGTTAAGCTTTTCTAGGAGACTCTTTGACATGTCCAGATCGCAAGACTCCTTGATCTATTGGGCCAGGGGTCTAGGCCTATGCTAGTTCATGGGCCAAAGAACCTCTGGATTGGGACTTTCTGCTAAACGCCTTTTTCAACCGGACAGTTCTCTTGACCTCCGGCTAATCTCCAATCAACTCCAGGCTCGAGGACTTGATTTTCTTGCGGCGGATAGACAGTCTAAATTTCATCCTTTCCCACAGCCAGTCTCCTTATCTCTTCAATCAAGGCTTCCAATTCGTCCTTATCAAGCGCCTAAGAATGTATTCCTTCTCATCAAAAAACATAACGATTATCAATCAATTATTTTTTCATTTGTATTAAAATTGAAGTGTTGGTGACCCTTAGACCTGGGAGAGGTTTGGGATGAGGTCTTTCAAGGATTACGGATAATTCCTTCAGCAGGGGAAAAAAGGTCTTTTGGTTCCGGACCTGTAACGAGCCTGCAAGAAAGATTGGCTTCAATTAGCGGTCAGCCCATGGCTGCCCGTTACGCAAAGTCAGACAGCAATTCGAATTATGAGTCAGGAGGAGCCTGCCTATCGACTGTGTGCGAGACTGCAACAGGCCCAGGACGAGTGCGATGAGGCTGCTGGGAGCCTTGGCGAGGGCACATCTGGAGGGAATGCAAGGCAGGCTGGGTCAGCTGAGTGAAGTTATGTAGCAGCTAGCTGAGGTTGAGGGGATGTGCCGGCAGGATTGCTAGCAACTGGCAGCGATCTGCCAATCCTCCAAAAAAAGGCCGAGGCCTTACGCCACGAATTCCGGGACTTTTTCATGTCCCAGGATCGATGACCCTTGCTAAAAATCAGTCAAAATATATGACCCAAAAGGGCATAATTATGTCAGTGTAGGAGTTAAGGCAGGCCCTGTCATAAAAAGAGCTGCAGATCGAAGAGGAGAGATAGACCTCCAGGATCATGGAGTAAGAAATGGAGCGGTAGAACAAATAGCTCCGGAAACTGGCGAAATAGCTTTAAAAGCAGCTGGAAGTGCTTACCCGAGAGCACGAGTAGTCCAAGATTCGAGCCCGGGCATAACTGCTCGCCCTCGAGCGTGAGCTATCCCTCGCCACCTCCACCAACACCACCCTGCAGGACCAATCCCAAGACCTCCAAAAAAGAGTCGTCTAGCTCGAGAACATGAACGAAGCCATCGAATTCGAACTGCGGGCCTCTGAGGCCATGCTCGACTAGTACAAGGAGCAGGTCGAGAAGGCCACCGAAAAGTATGCGATTATCCAGACCGACCTCGAGCATAACAGGCTGGCCTCGACCGAGCAGATCGAGAGGCTGAGAGGCTAGCTGAGAGAGGCGGAGGACGAGCTGACTGCAGTCAGGACGAGGCACCGCAGGCCATGAGGAGTAGCCCTGCCATATCAGCAAGCTGTCAGGCTGCTCGGTGAGGTAGCCCGTCTCACGGAAATAACGCAACACCGTCTACAAGCAGGTCATGTCCCTGCTCAACGTAGTCATCTCCGAAATCGATGGCAAGCTCGGCCACCTCCGACAGAAGCGGCTCAAGCACTCAGCCTTCTCGCAGGCCTGACCTGTTTATGTTATGATGTGTGTATAAATGATGTTGCGCCCTCTATGGGAGACCAGCTCTCTAGCGGGTCTACGGAGCAGGCGGTCACTCTAGCGCGGGTTTAATAGCCGGGAAGCAAGCCCAGCCTCAGAGCACGCATCCATCCATATCTTTTTATTTATAACTCTAAAGACTCTGGGCATCACTGATCAGCAAGCACAGTCTTCCTTGGCTGATGAGGGCGAAGCTCTGAAGCAAATTACTGTCGGTAGGAGCAAGCGAAGGAATAGGTTAAGCTGCATTCCGTATTAAAACGTCGTAAGACGTTATCCATATCGACTTCGGCTTCGTGCTGGGGTTCAGAAGTTCGTAGCCCGTTCTATTAGTTGTCCTCTTTATCAAGGCTGCCACACCTCCGCTTCCTGGCCGGTGGTGCTCACTCTGAACCTCTCTCGCAGCAGGATATCTTATTAGATGCCCAATTACAACAATAATATTTCGACTCAGTACCTCTGTTATTCTGAACAGCCTCCGCATCTCTCTTAATGATGCAGTCCCCTTGCCGTTGTACCAGAGACCCACGTACGCAGCAATGACCTCAGTTATCTCAACAAGTCGACTTATAGGATTGATGCTTTACGGGTGATTGGCATAATATTGCATGATTGATAAGTCCTTTTACCGTTGTCAGAAGCATTACCCCTAAGGCTTAAACAAAACGGGTAGAGTAAATATGATACAAATATTCAGAATAATGAACTCCAGGATGGTGTGCTTGCTGTTGCTAATCATATGCGGCAGTGCGACCAAAGGCGAGATCTCTTACTTCGAGGGTGACTGCCCGGCTGGATGGGAGGAGTACGGAGAAGCAGACGGGAGGTTCATCTTGGTGGGCAACGGGACTTACAACCTCAAGCAAAAAGGCGGGAAGCAACCCACACCTTGACCGTCAATTAGATGCCCAGTCACCCCCACTTTAGATACAGTGCTTTTAGAGATAGCAAGTTCATCTATGTAACGGTTCCACAATCTTAGTCTTTTACGATGAGTTATGTTGACGGAATTACTTCCTCGAATATTTCGTATGGGGGCGATCGGGCACACAACAACATGCCGCCCTACTTGGTCCTCAACCTGTGTAGGAGGACAGTTGATGACGATGCTCAGATCGCCAGTCTGCTCCAGGAGCTGCAGCAGCTGAAGAGTAGAACAACCTTACTCGAGCAGTCAACCTCGACCCTTGACAATGAGCTATCCTCTCTGAGCAGCTCGGTCGAATAGTCCTTCCAGGCAATTAACAATACAATCTTATAGTTGGAGGGCTAAGACCAGTCTCTCGAATCAGACATTTCAAACACTAAGAAACAACTCTAGTCAGACATTTCAACCATCAAACAGCAGCTCTAGTCAGACATGTCAACCGTTAAGCAGCAACTCTAGTCAGATATTTTAAACACTGAGAAACAACTCTAGTCAGACATGTAAGCCACTAAAGAGCAGCTCTAGTCAGACATTTCAGACGCTAAGAAACAACTCTAGTCAGACATTTCAACCACCAAACAGCAGCTCTAGTCAGACATGTAAGCCACTAAACAGTAACTCTAGTCAGACATTTCCACAATGGACTCAGAAATCAAAGTAAAGTTGATAGAAACTAACTAGCTATTGCAAAATTAGAGCGACCGCCTCAAGGAAGACTTGTAGGAGACCTCAGCATAACTTAAGCAAGAGACCCGAACAGCTGGAGGCCTTTGTCCGCCTGAAAAACGAACTGCTGTAAAATGAGACTGCCAGCCTGGCCATCCAAAGCGAGCACCTCCGGCAAAGAAACTAGCTGCTCAAGCATGAGACTGTCAAGCTCGAGAAGGATCTCAGCGCCAAAAGCCAGCTGATGTAGCAAAAGTATACGTACACGCAGCAAGAAAGCGACAAGGTCAAGACTATGGTCGAAGATGAAATTAAGGAGCTGGAAAAGGAGAAGCGGAACCTGCTGACTCCATTCGTGATCGTCACCGTCGTCCTTGTGTTTGTGGCTGCGCTAAGTCCACTCGCGTGGCTCCGGATCCTCGAATGCTGTAAAAAACGGAATGAGCTTTATTTGGACAGCGCAATAGGTTCAAGCAAAAGCCTGGCATGAATCAATTATCTTTGTCAACGAATCATTTGCTCTAGAGACAGTCCGCTTTTGCTAGTGCTGCAGCTCCCTGGGCCATTTGTGAACCCTCTAAATTGACGGAAGGCAAGTTCGCAGCAGCCAAGGCAGTGGCATCCTCCTTCCCTATTTTTTCATTTCTCACAAGAATCGCCTAGAGCTTGCGCCGGCGGTTGACGTCATGGGCTTGGTCAGTTCGTTTTCAAGGGACTCAATCTTGGCCTGCTGCCCAAGCAGGTCCTTCTCCTTTCGGCCGATTTCCGCCTTCAAATCACCGATACAGCTGACCTAGGGCTCCGTGGTCCTCAGCTCATTATCGAGGGTGGCGAGGGTTGTAGTGGAGCTCGCTCTTGGCCAGGTTGGAGCCGGACAGCTTGATCTTCTCGTAGAGGACGTTGAGCTCCTGGTTGCGCTTGATGAGGAGGGTGCAGAGGATGTCCCGCTCGTTGACCACCATGTCGTAGTCCTTCCGCTGCTTGACCTTCTGGTTCTTGGCCTCCTGGATGACCTTCTTGAGGAAGGATGGTGGCCTCCTGGCGGCCGACCAGCTCCTCGGTGAGGCGGATCATGTTGTCCGTCCGCATGCGCTGTTGGAGTCGTGGTTCTCCTGTTCGATCCTGTTCGATCTTCTTGAGGTCCCCGTCGGTGGCGATCAGCTGCTGGTCCTTGGCCTTGATCTCCTCGCGCAGCTGCTTGACCTCCTGGGTCATGCGCTTGTACTTGCGCACCAGCTCCGCAGTCTCCACCTTGCTCTTGTTGAGGTCCTTGGAAAAGAGGTTGCGGTCCGAGGAGACCGCCTCGTAGAGGTTCTGCTGGTGCTTGAGCTTGCTCTCGTACTCCTCGTTGGTGTGCTTGAACCGGTTTGATGTGGGTGTTCTTGTTCTTGACCTATTTGTCTGGTAGTACTTGGCGTGGGCCTGGCTGGCCTCGATCCCATACTTATCTTGCTCTCGCTGCAGCTGGTCTGCACCTTCTTCAGCTTCTCGTTCTCGACCTTGTAGGCCTCCACCTCGTTCATGTACTTCTTCCGGTTGTTCTCCTCCTCGTTCCGCGCCTTCTGCCTCTTGAAGTCCTTTCCCTCTGCCTTCTTGTACTCCTTGTTCGCTGCCGCCTGCGCCACCTCCGCTCTTCCAGCTTCCGCCGTTATTACAGGCGCCGCTGCTTCAGCTGGTCGAGTTCCTCCATCTCGAGCAGTTTCCGGGCCACCAACTCCTGCTTGCGGCGCGCCTCGTCTTTGAGTTCCTGCTCGCACTGGCCCCTTCATGCGCACACTCATCCTCAGCTCGCGGGCGGCTGCCTCCGTTGCCTCTGCAGCCTGCTTGCTGCGCTCCTACAGCTCGTGCAGTTCTTGATGCGCTCCTCGACCTCCTGCGAGAGAGCAGCCAAGGCTTCCAGCTTGTTGTCCTTGTCTTTAGTCACACGGCCCGCTGCTGACTCTTGGCGCCAAGCTCGCGGTTGCGCCCATCGCGTTCCTGCTTGACCCTATGGATTTCCTCCTGCAGGCCGGCACATGCGCGGATTATGGCCTCGATGTCCGCCTTTAGCCGGTGTGCACTGCTCATAGGAGTCCTGCCTTTCCGACAACCCCAGTTCCTGCCCAGGCACGGCCCCTTCTTGAGAACGAGGTCGATCCAGTCGAGGCCGCTGCTGCCATGATCGACACTGATAATAAATGCAGATTGTTAGTGCTATAAAATCAGGAGGAGCTGTTTGTCAGGGATGTGGGGAGTACCGGAACGACTGCTTTGAGAGGCTGGTGCTTGACAGGGGGCTGCCGGAGGAGGTGCAGACTACAGTCCCTGAGCAGATTGAGAGGTGGCTGGCTACCGCGTGCTGCCCATAGAGACAGCTCTGCTGAAATGGTAGCAGCTGCATCTGCAAAAAGGCTGCAAGGACATGATTTGTTCAGGTTTGGGTCGGCAGGCTCCCGAGCTGCAGTCTGCCGGCGATGCTGTTCAGGCATGACCACCGAAATCAAGGAGCACCTGGGCTTGAAGAACAAAGTGGACATGCTGCCTGAAGCTGTGGAGGTTCTTCAACTTCTGGCTGAGGACTGCAGCATGGCCCTGAAGGATCCGATCGGCTAGAACTCGGCCGGCCTGCGGAACATCATAATCGTATCGATCACACCATCATCGACATCGTCGACGAGTTCGTCAGGGCATCGAGTTCTTCAAGGCGGAATACCTGCCCTCCGAAAACGACTTGTTCAGGATCATCCAGATCTCGAAGAGCACAAGTCAGAGGCGCTGCTGGGCAAAGCTGGAAGTGCACACCTACTCACTAAGGAAAGAGCTGGATTCAGAGAGGAGAACCTGAAGCTTCGACAGGGCTGAGCATCCGACGGCTGGAGCAGGGGGCTGCAGCGAGAGAAGCGGAGCAGGGCCGTCAGCGAGCTTATTCTGGAGCGGATGCAGAAGGAAGGTATGCGACAACAACGAGTACTGGCAGAAGGAATGGATCCGCATCCTCCACGAGTTCAACTCCAGCATCAAGAAGATGATCAAGATGGAGGAGAACAGCATCGCCAGGCTCGGCAAGAGGCTGTCCAGGGGTAGCGACCCCTCCAAGGAGAAGCAGCTCACCCCCTCCCTCCTCAAGGCCGACTCTGGCGAACTGCGCCTCAGACTGCCCACCGTGGACCACACCATCGGCTCGAACAGCAGTATTAAGTAGTCGATCCGGCTGGCCGAGAAGCCGAGCCTAGAATCGACTCCTCGTATGATCACCAACGAGCCTCCCGAAAAGAACTAACGGGAGTAACGATCAGTACTGGGCTAGGAGTCGAGGCAGGCCGTCAGCTGCTCACCCAGGAGTTTACCTCCGAATTCATGCCCAACTGGCGCCAAGAACAGGGACTACCGATTCAAAGTAGCCAAGTTGAACGAGGAACTGGAATAGATCGTTATGCCCCTAATCGGGAACCAGACAGAGAGGTACTTGGATAGGCCGGACTGGCGGGCGTTAGGGCGGAAACCGGGGAGATAAGTGCACGAAGGTAGTACTTGGAGAGGATCCAGACCGAGGTGAGGAGCAAGCTGCTGGCAGTTTAGACAATGAGGTCGGTGGTGGGCACTTCGAAGAGCGTAGGCAAGAGCAGCCGCAATAAAATGATCCGTCATCAGCGGATATGCTGTTTGAATTCAAAAGATTGTAAAAAGTAAATGGGTAATTTTGAAGGACCATGATTTAGTTTTATTGAGCTGAGGTTTTTTCCTGCGCAGGGTGCTGTTGATCACCTTCCGGGTGTTGATGAGGCTGAGGTCGGACTGCTTGCCGGAGGGCCTTCTGAAAAAAAGACGTTCCTTTGATCCAAGCTTACAATCTTGAGGCAGATATTTAATCGCGACTTGTAATGCTCAAGCCCAAAGAGCACACTGAGGACGGCAAGATGATCAACGCCTACGGTTGCAAGGAGTTCTACCACAGAACATTCCAGAACTATGATGTTGAACCACGCACTGTCGAGAAAAAGAGAAAAGGTAATCTCAGATCCGAACAGGACAAGGCTCCATAGCTGATGATAGGAACTGCAAGCATTGCGGAAGGA
The DNA here is from genome assembly GCF_025434085.1 of Hippocampus zosterae. Taxonomy (NCBI): domain Eukaryota; kingdom Metazoa; phylum Chordata; class Actinopteri; order Syngnathiformes; family Syngnathidae; genus Hippocampus; species Hippocampus zosterae. The sequence goes on from NW_026262811.1 coordinate 42,783, forward strand.
TCAGTGAGGTAGCAGTTGACTAGCATCCAGGTCTATCAAACCATATAATAATATTCAGGCCCCACGGACACGCTAAATCTTCTCTCCTCTCTGAATCTCTACGGTCATAAAAGGGCCCGGAATGCCTGATCTAGAAATCGGCGTGGCACTGTTAATGTAAGTACATTGACTGCCAAAAACGGAATCACTGAGGAGGCTATTCAAGCATTCCCGATGTGCTTGTATGACTGGTTTCTTGAGAGCATGCCTGGAGTCGCGGATCATACAGTTGGTCAGAAACAACACCCATTCAAGCAAAATAAGGACTATGTGAATAATTCATTGCTTCCAGGCCTCGCCTTCGCGGAGAATCACGTTCGGGGGCGCGGGGTGCTTGAAATCGCCGGGTGAATATTTGAGCTTGTACTTGTTTATGACGGTGACGGGGATGGGCGAGAGGCTTGCGAGAGCCTGTACTTATTTCTGGTGAAACCTGTAAGCGCGACTGGTCAGGATGGTACTCGATGCAGAATGTAATGCTCGCGGGCTCGTGTTGATGCAGCGCGTGAATCAGCTTGACGAACTCGTTTGCCCTGGTGATTCTCTGACTCGGCTGTCCTGGTGACTGATGCACTCGCTGATAACTGATGCACTCGCTGGTTACTGATGCACTCGCTGGTGACTGATGCACAAGCTGGTGACTGATGCACCGTCTGGTGAGTGGTGTACCTGTTCCGTAGAACAATTGGTTTCCCTCGGCAGCCAGCCTGCCCGAGCTTGTCGCGTATCCCCTCCCAACCCGAACCAGCAACAACGATCGGCGCGTCCTGCAGTGGCTGTTCAGGTAGTGGCTTCTCATGCTTCGACTGTTTCTCCTACTCGACTCGCGCCTTTTCAGGCTGCCTTTCCGCCGGCGAAGGCATCGGATTCGGCTGCTGCCTCCGTGGCTGCTCACTTCTGTGAGCCTCATCTGCATTTACGATGGGTTCGAACGACGATCTCGGGCAGGCTGATCAGCTCGAGCGGCTTGATCACCTACTGCGCGTAGCTGCGGAGGGCAGTGGCACCCTCCCCGTTCGCCCAGGCACGGTAGTGGTCCAGCAACGACCGGCTCTCGTTCAAGGCTGAGAACCCATCTACGAGCGAACCTTCGATGATCGCCTGCTTGCCTCGTTGTTGCAGCTGCACTACTTCTTATCGGGCCGACTGCCGTTCGACCACCGGCATCCGTCGCAGAGACTCAGCCCGGTAGCGTTCGATCATGGCAATCGCAGAGTCGGCGGCCAAGTTGATCTGGGCCATGGTTGCCTCACGTGCAGGCTGCAGAGAAGTCATTTCGGTGATCTGCTCGGTAGTCATGTCGTAGAAGGCCATCGGCCGCAAAAAGCCCATCTCCTATCCGGTTGGACATTGTTGGCACATCAAGACCAGTTGGCCCGCCATAAACCCAGCAAGAAACGCTGGTCTGGGGCATCTGCTGCAGGTGTACTGCTTGATCCTCTCCTGGAAGGCTTGCTGCAGTCCCTTTGCCTCTTCATCAATTATCAACAACTCACACAATCTGATGAGCCTGCCTAGGTTGGTTCACTTTCTGACCCACCAGTCCAAAACTTGCAGGGTTTTGCATATTTACATGCAGATTCTTGCTGGTCAGAAGTTATCTTGAAAGAACTTATCTGTCTATTCAAATTACAAAGTAGTTCATTTATCCGGCAAAGAATTAATAAAATGAAATTGATTATTTTTATTTTTTATATAAAAAAAAGCAGGCAGTCCCCTGTGGATGTCATTAGAAGTTCCTGTATCTAAGACCTCAAAGCAAAATCATGATGACAACTCAATATCAGCTGGGAGCCTTTCTTTAGACATCCTCGGGGTATTTCCCAAATCGATTTCGGGAACCAGAGGCTCATGATATGAGCCGGATGGGACAAAGCTAGACATCAAGTTGATAACTGAGAAGATGATCCGCAGGCCTCCTCTTGGTGTCTGGTTGTGACTCTACCGTGTACTCCACTAATTTATACTTGAATGTGTCATCGCAAGATCTTGTGGTCAGTGCTGGCTTGACCCTTCAATACGTACTATTTTTCACAAGCCTTGTCTGTGATGCTGTTCTGTTAATTGGTGAGTCTAACAGGTTGAATATGGTGGCATGTCCGAAGGAGAAAGGAGGTTATCGCTGATTGGATTCTACTGCAATTTTCTGCTGCAGGCGGGGCGCTATTCTCCTCCTGCATCAACTTGAACTTCTCCTTCGCCCGATCTGCTCATGCACCGACTCGTTGAGGGCATGCTCGCAGACCCGTCTGACCTCCTGCTACACGGTAATCTGCCTCTTCCCTTAGCCTCTGCGTCAGGACTCGCTGTCCGCCTTGATTCTTGCTCTTTCGATCTGCCAACTCCGCTTGTAGTTGCTTCATCCTGAAGGTGCCCCTTCTGCCGACTCTAAAGGGTCTCGATTAGCTCCTACAAGGCGTTCCTTTTCATCGCTCGCGGCCACGCATCAACCTTACCATTTCCTCCTTGTGTGATTTCCGTAATCTCTGCAGCTCTTCACCATAAACCTTTGTCTGCCTTTCGACGAACCGTATCTCTGGGTTCTGCTTTTCAATCTGCTGTCTCTCCCGCTCCAACTCGAACCCATGCTCACTCCTGAGCCTATTCCTCTCCCGCTCCTCCATATGCCGGGCGTTCAGCCTACTCATATTCTCCTCGAACTCGCAGCTCCTGCTGGCGCAACCATTCAGCCCTCTCCCCATCGTTCAGCGAGTTATTTTTCATTGCTTTATTTGATAATCTGCGGGTCTCAATTATTGAGACTGTTGATTAGTGGCTTTGTTCATGCCGTCGAGTTTGGTCCACGGCCCGTCGACCTCAGCTGTTTTTCTTTCCTCCTCGCGAAATCCTAATAGCGGTCAGCCAACGCCTCTTCAACACAATACCGATCCATTATTCGTTAAAAAATTTTTTAATGGAATATGAGCATCTTGTTGTATTAATTGATATGGAAAAAAGTTATAGGTGAGGCATCTCGGGGATTTCCGCATTGTCGGCTGGAGGGGATGACTGATAGTACAGGGGTGGTGTTGAGGTGGTGGACTTGTTGGGGCTGGGGTGGTTGTTGCTGGAGGGGCTAATGCTTTCGGCTGCAAAGGTGCTTTGTGAGCAGGGTTCTAGGTCGGCTGCGATAAGGCTTGTACTGCTAAACCGCGTTTGGGACTGTAATAATACTGCAGTGCTGGGTTCCTTAAGATTGCCTAAACAATCCTTCAGGTGGTTATGCTTTTGCATAGCTAGAGTCATAGCTTCCTGTTAATGCGTAGTTAGCGCCATTCGAAAACATTGCGGAATACCAGATGCTTCCATCCAACCCGCGGCTTTCCATTCATTAATGTCATAAAGCAAACATAAGCCCGAGACCTAAAGCTTTGCCATACAACCAGGCACTTACCTCACAGGGAACGGGATCTGTCGGGCAACCTCATAGTTTCAGGAGTGTGAATTACCTGCGACCGAGGTATCAGTATCAACTAGAGCATGGTGCTCGATATTCTGAACAAAGCCAACAGCGTGGATTGGCTCAATAAGTGTCTGGACCACCCCTATGTTATTTTCTATGAACTACATCTCGATCGGATCCATCCCCAACCCCTAACCAAAAAAAACATGCTCAGGCCAATAAGGACAGTCACCATTTAAAGTGATGCAACAGTCACCCTTCAGGCTTAACAAGCACGTCTCTGCACGGGTAAGGATTTTGGTTCTCTAGCGTTGTCTTAGCAGTCAAGGCTTCAGGCTGCTGGCATAGGGGAAGTGGCCTGTTTTGTAAGAGCTTATTCTGAAGAGCAAAGCAATTGTGAAAAGGCTTGGATCTGAGCCAATTGCGAAGTGGCTGTGCTCAAAAAGATTGACTTGGCTTCTGCAGGAATATAAGACGAAATTGCCGGTAGGATCGCAATCGGCAGCTTTGCGATTTACAGAGAATAGAATACAAAGGTGCTATCGCCATTTCAAAGGCCAACTGGCCACTTCTCACCTTCATCAACTTGCGCCACAATCGTCTACTGACCATGCCTGACAACCATCGACTTAAGAAGTAATGGCATCACAGTGGATGGGGCGAAAGCATTGAGAGGCCCACTGGCCGTCACTTGCTTGCATCAAGTTGCACGATAATAGTGTGGGCTGTGATGGAGCTGCGGCCTTGGCGACGGCGAATTGGCCGGTTCTAAAGTCTTTTAATTTAGGCGAGAATAATATACAAGCGGAGGGGGCTACAGCCTTGGCGACTGCGCAATGGCCCTGCTTTTTTGCTACAGCGCAATGGCCTTAAGGTTGATTATTCTTGTGAGAAATGATATACAACTTGCTGAAAATTGCATCGGTACAGAAGGGGCTGCATTTCTGGCAAAGGCCAATTGGCCTTCTCTGACCACAATCGATCACAGCAGCAATGTAATCCGATTATAGGGAGCGCTCTTCTTTCGAAAGGAAACTGGCCTCTACTTAACTTACACGGCAACGGAATTCCTTACAGAAAATAAAAAATCGTAGCCGCTGGGGTAAGCTTATCGAATTCAATTTTTTTTTTTGTTTGGTAGGGTCGTCCGATTGGTGTTTTGAGGCTGAGTTCACGCAAGAGGTCGATGTGGCTGTTTAGGCTCAAATAACAAACGTGCGGAATTGAAAGGCGAACTTTTTATGGTTGTAATTGGGCATCTAATAAGATACGCATCTAATGCTGTTAGTGACCTCGGTGGTGCTCATTTTGAACCTCTCCGCACTGTTTTTGAAAAGAGCCAGTTTGCAGTTCCGCAGGAGAATCTCGATGGCGACGGCCTTGAACTTGGCAGTGAACAGCCCCTAAGAAGTCGACATACTCCTTTGGGAGCTTAAAGGGACTGCTCTCGAAGTTGACTGCAGAAGCAGCATGTGCCACATCGAAGTTCAGGCCGAAATTTAGCCCAGTAAATAGCCTGCAGATTGCGGGCTCGCGATGACCCTGACCCTTCAGACAGGCCCTCAACTGGGGGGTCGTCAGGTCAGAAGCTGCACCTCCAACGGTACCACCAGGCAGGCTGGTGCGCTGCCCCGCAGCTGCTCAAGCTGCAGTTGGAAGATGATCCCCGTCGTCGTGATTGTGGGACACCATTTTGCACCTGTGCAGATAGCGAGATGTTTTAGGCTCAAATACCTGAATCCCAATTGATCTAATAGAACAAAATTTATATGCAAGACTTGGAGGGTGTCTCCTTCTTATGCTGGTTCAGAAAATAAGTGTCGTAAAGCAGTTCAATGAACGAAGGCGAGACTCTAAGCTCATCAGTTCTCCCGAGCCTCTCTTCCATTCGCATCATCCAGATCCACGATGACGGAATTTATGAAGTTGATTGAACTTTATTCATCATTTGCCCTTCGTTTCCCCTCGATATGATGCGTAACAGCCTGTCCTCCGAGTACAGGTGATCATCCATGGAGGATCTAAACAAGATTGTAGATTGTTGAACCTGAAAGACCCGGGGATCCGGGGCCCTACAAACCCATGAGCTGCAGATGTTTTGCCTCTCTCTCGCATGAAAATTTTTCAAAGAACGCCTGAGTGCCTTGGAGGCAGTCTCATTCGATCTTCCCGAGTAAATCTGTGCTGCATGACTTCGGGACCGGGCACACCTTCGTGGTAGCGACTCCGATCCTGCTCACGCCCTCTAGTTCATTAGCGAAGTCAAGCAGGGCAAGATATCTCCTAAGGTGAAGAGCGAACCAATGGAGCGGGTGTGGAGAGGCTGGTCGGGCTCAACCTCGATCAGTATGCCAGGAACCAGAAGCTGTGCTTCGTGCTGTTTGAGGATACCGACATGCTGAGCTGCTGCCCAAGTTCTTCTATGAGGCAGCGGGGCGGTTGCCAGGAAAGAGCGCGGCTTTGTGATCGGCTGCAAGAAGAACAGCTGTCCGGCACACTTCCTGGAGTTGGTGGTGCGGTACGAGCAGGGCAAGCGTACAGCCCGCTACGAGGGCGATTTCTCAGCGGGCAGTCTGGCAAGCTGGCTGGGCAAATGAGACTGGAGTTAGATAAATAATTAAGCTTTACCATAAAAAATTTTAATGATGTGCCCCATGACGATAATTATCATGGGCTAATTATGATAATCTGCCTAGCAGGGGGTTGGGGTTGGGGTTGGGGTTGGGGTTGGGGGTTGGGGTTGGGGTTGGGGTTGGGGTTGGGGTTGGGGTTGGGGTTGGGGTTGGGGTTGGGGTTGGGG